>NC_058404.1:37495060-37594695 GCF_002201575.2 Neomonachus schauinslandi
TAAAAAAAAAAAAAAAAAAAAAAAAAAAAAAAAAAAAAATAAAATAACAGATGATAATATATATTTTTACCTTTAGAGGTAACATTCCCATCACCTCAGTGATACAACAGGGCTCTCTCCCAAAGGTTTTCCTCTCTCCTGCCTCAGAGTCTTCAGATCTCTATCGGTCCAGTTGTTACCTCTCAAATACCATCGAAAGGCAATGTTCCTTGTCTGGTGCACCACCAAGGGTCAAGTGGGAGGACTCTGTTCTCTGACTTGCCGGATGACCTGCTAGATTGACTGCCCAACTCCTGCGGTAAGTTTCAGCAGATATTCTGTATCAAGCCAGGGTTCTTGTGGGGCCCCTCTCACTTTGCGCTATGCCCAACAAACATGAGCAGAAGTGGAGGGCTGGGGGGACATGAGGGCAGTACGGGGATAGTGATAAAAGGATATAGACCCTGGGGTGATTTGACTGAAGGAAGCAGAGAGGGCTTCTGGAATATGTGGCTCGCAGAGAGTCAGGAGAATGGCACTCATGGTAAAGGCACTATTTTCTTGTTGCATGAAGGTTAAGTTTCCATGTAGCACTCTGCACTGCTCCATTGCGTAAGAGGTTTCTGGGAGGTCAGCAGTGCCCTGTGAAAAAGCCCATTTGAAAAAATCAACCTGAAACATTAAAGTGGAAATAATTCCATGCTTAGCTACAGAAACTACAGAAACACATTTCATTGATGAAAAGCTTTTAAAAATAATATAGACCTTCATTTCCTAATCCATAAAATGAGGGGTTGGATTTGGTGCTCTTGGAGTTCATTTGTTTTTCTTTGTCTTGGTTGCTAGGAAGCTTAAGCTCCAGTTGCTGCAGATTTTAAAGACGAGTTTGGGGTTTGGGTTTGTTTATGTCTCTTTTTTTTGTTCTGTCCCTTTCACCTTTTCAGTCTTTGTTAACAGCTTCAGTATATATGGATCTCTGTGTTTATGGTGAGCCATTGCAAATCCCTTTGGTAAGCATTTATAACCAAGATCTCTTCAATTTCTATGCTCTGATTCTAATAAGCCAATACTTGCTTTTCCCATTTGAAAAATATAAGCAATAATTCTGCAGCTCTCTCTCCCCAACCACTGAGTCTTGGGTAACACTGAAGCATCAGATGTAAATAACAGCTGTGAAAGGCTCCAGGGTGCCCTGACCACCTTTTCAGAGCTCTGACCTTGACTGTGACAATTCTGGAATGCCCAAGATGATTGTTCAGTGTCCCAGCTTTTGTCATTACCAGACTCCCTCCTTAAGGACAACCATCCAGGTCTGCCATCCTGCTTTGAGGTTCAGAATTTATGGTGTAGCCTTCTTACACTCAACCTCCTACATCAGTGGCACAAAGATATCTGGGACACCTTTGGCTTTCTTTGACTCAGTCTTTCCAGACCCTGAGGACCCCTAGCAGACTTGGTGGCAGCATACTGAATGAAGGACCCAGGGTGGCGGTGGGGCCCCTTCCTGGGGTGGCCTCTCTCCATTTCAGAGCCAGTCACCTGAGTAGGAGGCTAGCAGGTACAAAGAGGTGTTGCTTGATCCAGCTTTCTTCCTTTTTCTTTCCTGTCCCCCTCCCTTTGCCACGGAGCTCCTGAATTTGCCTCCACAAACCTGAACTCTTTCTGTAACATTCCGTTTCAGTCACCGTCCTTGAGTTTCCCTTTGTTTCCTTTTCCTTTTGATTCTATCTTTTTCTTCTCCCATCAAATGCCTCTTCCCTTTAGGAATAGCTTATATGCTAGTTCATATTCTATAGCCAAGGCCCCATATTTTTAAACAGAGGCAAATGACTTTCATACATTCTCTTTTGAGCTC
This sequence comes from Neomonachus schauinslandi, assembly GCF_002201575.2. Classification (NCBI taxonomy): domain Eukaryota; kingdom Metazoa; phylum Chordata; class Mammalia; order Carnivora; family Phocidae; genus Neomonachus; species Neomonachus schauinslandi. The sequence goes on from NC_058404.1 coordinate 37,496,895, forward strand.
ATGGTGGTAGTCTGGAAGGAATGAGGTGAATCTGTGACTAACCACACATGTAAATCCTGGGCCTATGCCTTTCAGGGATGGTTACTGGTCCTTGTGAACGTATAGTTTGAAGGTGCCACATTAATACACCTTTTCTTCTTGCCAGCTCGGGTGAAAAATCCACTCCTGACTGCAGTTGTGAACTGGACGCATGCAATCTCCAACAAGGCCCTGACAGGCAAGTCCTTGATAAACCGGTGATAGTGGCAGGGAAAGTTCTCTCCTACACGGGTACCAGATGAGTGAGAACAAGCTGGGGCGGACAAAAGAAGGGAAACGGCATTTTTGTGCCTCGAATACATGCTAGACACTTCCCTGCACTCATAAACTGTCCTTTAATTCCAATGCAACCGATGAAGAAAAGATAGGCAAGCCATTAAATAGACAAATAAACGGAGTCTCTTAAGACATTATGTCTTTCCCAAAGTCCCACTGCCGGTAGATGGCAAAGCCAGGATTACTATCTAGGTCAGTCCAACGACACAGCCCGTGATCATTTTACCAGGCATCGTACAAAGTGCTTTACGTATATTTTCTGAAGTAATCATGACAGCAACCCTCTAAGATGGGTATTAGTATCCTTGATTTACAAAGAGGGAAACTGAGGCTCAGAAAATTCCATGCTGTTATGAAGTGGCAAGGAGCATCCAAACTCACTCATGCTCCAGAATCATCCTTTGTAAGTACCCTACCAAACAGCCAAAGCGTTTAATCCCCAGGGAGGTGGCATGACACGCTCAACAACTCAGGTTCAGAGCAGGCAGGTTTGGGTGAGCAGCAGGTAAGATTTCTGAGACATTCTGTTCAGCTTCCATCAATGTATATTTAAGCCCCAGGGAGCTTCCCAGACAAACGATGTGCTGTCTTCTCATGTCAGGCACCATTTGTTCAGCACACCCCTTTCCCTCAGCCCCGAGTGTGCTGTTCTGTTGGGGCAGCTGCACCATTCGCGGCCCATATGGCGGAGCTGCAGCCCACTTATCTGTAAAGGATGCACCGAGGGAGTCTGACAAAAGGCAGCCGCTTAGCTGCCCGGGGATGATCCCATTTGGAAACCAAAGCAGGGGGCCTGGGGTCCTGCAGTCACAACACCACAGGCCCAGCCAACCGCTGGCAGCAGGAGCCAATTGCCAGGGGCCAGATCTGCTAACTTTGGTGCCTAAGAATTGCTAACCAGATTTTCCATCATTCCCCCCCTCCCTTCAAGCGAAACAGCACAACCAGCACCCTTGCTCTGAAGTTAGCACATTATCTACGGAGATAGAAGCCAACAGGAAAAAAAGAACACGACAAACTCAGAACAGATTAGAACTCTTCCGTAACAAAATGGCCGACATCCTGAGTTCTGGGATGTCTGTCCTTGTGGTGCACTAAAATTTCTGTTGTAGGAATTGACTTTTCTTCTTCCCCTATCTTGCCCCTGTACCTGTTGAACTCTCCTTTGCATTTACTTAATTATTATTTCCCAAAGAACCAGGTGGGAAAACCATTAAGCACAGCACTGGGAAAAGAGGAATGTTGGGAACGGGGCACTGGCCTAAGAGTGGGCTTGACATGGTGGCCTTTTCAGAGGCCCGGCCCTGAGGCTGGATGGCCAGCAACAGATGTGCCTTTGATGGCAAAAGAGCCACCAAGAAGAGCTCAGAAATCTCAGTGCAGCTCCGAAAGAAGCTTGTGTATCTGGGAAGTTGTGAAGTTCACCCTGAAATTCTTCCCAAGATGTCAAGATGGTCTGGCTTTTCAGATAGGCTACCTGTAATCCGTCCTCTGATGGGTTGGGACAATACGCAAATCTCTGTCCAGAAGGAAGCCATCCAGAGTGAGAGACGCAGCAAGTGTTTACCCCCGTGGAAAGGAATGAGCAGTGGTGGTGTTGACGGGACCGGGTGTGGAAAGTGGTGAGGCAAGGCCGAAGGCACATGGGGACTGAGGAGCAGGGCGGGGTCCAGAAGCTCCAGGCAATCTTGCCTGCTAAACGTCAGCGTTAACTGAGTGAGGGGACTGACTCCAGAATATGGTGTGTCTTGGCATAGGGCAAAGCCTGCATTTTGTTCCCTGGAGCAATATGTTGTTTCTCCAAGACCCAAAGAAACTTGACCGATAACAAGAGGGGAGAGAAAAAACAATGAGATCATGGGAAATGACTGCCTAGGATTATCAGAGTAATATCTTCACAGTGTGTTCTCCACAGGGAGGCCCTGAGATGCATCACAAAAGGTCATGTTTATCCCCAGGTGAACAATCTTACAGGTTAGAGATGCCCCTGAAACAAATAAGGCCCGACCCCTTGAAACTGAGAAGAGTATTCTTTTTACTAACATGTAATGACTCCACTCGTCCCAGGTAGGCCAGGTAAATAAGAAACCTGTCATTCCTTCCAGCTGAGGACCTTCCTAGGAGGAACACTAGCTAAGGATGCCGGCTGGGCACTCAGACAGAGCTTCTTGAAAGCAGCTCCATGCATAAGTTCAGTCATCAGTCTCAGATGTATAGATGCCATGCTTTATTAGTACCCAGACCGATGAAGTTACGATTGCTTCGACCCGTTGTGTATGGCAGAAATGATTCCATGTAACAAGTCACAAAAAGACCAGACAGCTTCCATATAATTCTCTTGGAGAGACTGCCTCTCAGGACTCAGTGACGATTCTGCAGGAAATTTGCGCCCCTTGGAGATGCCGTGTGCAGGTATTCAAGACTTCAAGTAACTCAGCCTAGGTGTGAGAAGATGGTGGGGGGGGGTGATGGGGGGTGGGAGAGGAGCTGTCCTCTCTATTGAGAAGGCACTTTGAGACCAGAAAATGAAGCAGGCCACTCCATACCGTTTCCCTGGAGTTTTATTCAGGGTAACTCAGGGGGAATCAGGGGGATGACAATCCAGGCACAGTACAGCGACTCTCCACCAAGTCCAGACCTTAGTCCACAGATTTTATAGAGCAAGGGGATGTGCACAAGGTCACTGTAGTGAGACCAAAGGGTTCACATGCACCTAATTGACAGATAACCTTTAATTAGACCTTATAGCACCACCTGTGTGTTAAAAAGAGGGTAATCTGTACTCTCTAATCGATTTATGGAAGGCCAAACAAGCCTCCCCTCATCCTGGCCTTGGCGGGCATTTCTAATTTAGTCTATATTAATCTCCAAGGGGCCCGTAACACATAGCCTCAAGAGAGATCATCAAGTGAATGTGAGCAAGGTGAGGGCCGAAGATGGAGTCAGTACTGTCAGCCCTCCTACATGAGGTACCAGACATGTGAGTGAGGAAGGCCCCTGTCGGTTCCAGCCCCCAGCTGTTTAAGGCACTCCATCTAAGGCCTGAGGCATTACTGAGCAGAGACATGACATCCCCCCTGTTCCCCGTCTGAACTTCTGGCTTTCGGAATCCGTGAGCACAATAAAGCAGTTATGGTTTTACATCATTAATTTTGGGGTAGGTTTGTTATTTAGCAGTAGTGACTGGGAACACTGACTAAGTGGGAGTACAAACTGACACCAACACGCTCAATTTACAACAGTATGTTGTAAATTTATAGAAACCATATGCTATATATTCTAAGGTACTAAGAAAACTAATTAGACATCAGAAACTTGCTTGAAAATCGAGGAAAAGAAGACTGGTGGTCTCACGGGGTCTTTCATTCAGGCCACAGTGATAGGGTCTGATGGAAGGCTTTGACCTTTGTTTCAGGTCAACAGTTCTCTCTTCATTTTGAGAAAATATTAGGAGCTAGACCCTGTACTAAGTGCCCAATATATAAAAACAAAAGGTATTCTGTTTGTTAAATATTCTAGAAGAAAATATGGACATGTATGCTAACACTCTCAAAAATGAATTGAGGTCTACGAAAGAAGTAGGAACAGAGCCCAACAAGAAGGTGACAAGTAAACTGTATCTTGGTGAATAATTAGGTAGTCAGCTGAAGAAATGTGCAAGGGTGTGCTGCTCAGGGGAACTAGATATGCAAGGCCTGGAGGAAGACAATCACATAGTGGTTTTAGAAGAGCCTTAAGATCTTTGGTTCTCTGAAGGGTAAACAGGGAGGAATAGGGCATAAGATCCGAATGAGGAATCTGTGACATGCCTGTATATCATGGTAGGAATTTGGGTTTCACAGTGTAAGTGACTCAAAGCCAGGGGATATTTAAAATTAGGAAGTGATATGGTCAAGTTGTGGTTTAGAGAGATCACTCTGGTGGTTGTAACTAAGAGGGCAGGCATGAGAGCACAGAAAGTCACTGGGTCGTTATTTCAACAGCCCAAGTAAGAAACTATAAAAGACTAAACTTGGATAGTCATAGTAGGGTTGCCAAGGAGGGAATGGACTCCAGAATATTTTGTAGGTAAAAGTGTTCATAAGCAATTAAATGCAGGCTGAAGATTAAGGAGGAATCAAGGATTATGAGCATGGGGTACTTGGGAGATACACAAATGGAAATGTCCAGCAGAATTTGAATATTTGAGTCTAAAATGAGGGAAATTAAAATTTGGAAACATATTTAAAGGTTATAAAAGTAGGTAAGATCTCCTAAGAAAAAAGTGGAAAGACAAACATTTTTTTAAAATGATAAAATCTGAAAGAACTTCAAATGTCATTCAAAGACAGAATGGAAAAATAAATTCAACTATAGTCACAGAATGGAGTGTTATACACCAATGAAAATGAATGCTACAGCCAGTTAACACAAAACAAAAATTCTTACTAACAAATTGACAGGAAATATCAGTATGGAAAAAATACATTACATAAATTATATAAAGTTGAAAATATGCAAAAAAAAAAAAACAAATCATTAAACAATACATATTCTGGGTAAAACTATGGTGGATGGAAAGAGAATGAAAAACAGAAAAATCAGAATAATGGAACCCCAAGGTGGGTGGGAGAGAGAGCCCACTGCAGACAAATGCACCAGGGGTTCAGTGGTGCTGCTAACACTCCATTTCTTAAGGTAGGCAAAGGTTTCACAGGTATTGACATTCATAGCTTCTATGTACATGACATATATTGTTTTTGAATATTTGAAATACTTCATAATCATACTTTTGAATGAACCAAGAAGTGGCTTGGAGACAAAGAAGTCGACAGAAAATGTAAAATTACTCTTTCAAGTAGCTTGACCAAGAACAAGAGAGAGTAGATGGAGTTAAGTTAGAGGAAGATATGAGATTGAGGATGTTGTTGTGAGAATGATAGTGATATGAGCAGTTGTTTAGATCCAAGGGACTGAACACAGAGGAAAGAGAGCAGTTAATGAGTGTTGCAGTGAGCCCGGGGAGTCAAGAGGAGGACTATATATATATATATATATATTTTAACGTTGCTTATAAAGTAATAATTGGATTGTCCCAGGAAAACTTCTGTGGTTAAATAGTTTAATTTTCAGACGGAAACCTTATCTCCTGGGGGAGTCCCTGGGGTCTCCCTCTATAATCTCTCAGGAGCCATTTTTGTACAGTGCCTTCTGAGCCCCCAAATGTGCCTGCATGCACAGCATGACAGTGACCAGATATTTTCTATTCCAACCAGACAGGAATAGGATTATTTCTCTAAAACTCCAGGAAGAAACAAACACAAACTACCAGTAGGTGACCATATTACAAAATGTACAAAGTCACTCAACACTTTGATCAGAGTCATGCTGGGATGATGTCATTCTGGTTTTCATTTCCAATCTCTCCTTGCTAAGGAGGTGGGAATAGTTCTTTCATTGCAAACAACTCAGAGCTTCAGTTCGATGTTTGCTTCTCTAAGTCATTATCTGTCATCTGCCCCAACCTTGTTACAGATGGTGCACAACGCCCCCACTGCGCTTCCTCCGTATCCAGTCATCCAATTACAGGGGCTTTCTCTGCTTCAGTTCTAGAGCAGCCACTTTGCACTTTGGGCTGCTTTTCTTATTTACGTAAGGTGACTGCTAACTTTATTCTCTGAGCCTCATTTACTGTTCTCTCTTGGTCTCATTTTCAGCTGATCATAGTATGCAGAGCTATAGAATGTTTGATAGTGGTCCATGCTCAGTCTTCCCTTTGTTTATTGCCCCAAGCTCACCTATCTCATCTTGAATTATTGGCTCTGTGGCTAGGTAACAAAAAAAAAAAAAAAGGAAAGAGAAAGAAAAAGGAAAGATCATCTAACTTAAGAGCTGGTACCCAAATTTGTCAGGGATAGGACTATTTTTATTTTGGAAAACACCATCAGTCACTTGACGGTGGAGGGTAAGACCTTAAAAAGATGGGTTGGAATAATGCAAAAAAAGGCTGCAAGAAATAGTTATCTTAGCAGAAAAGATGAGAGCATTACCTCTTAGCATAAACAAGAGAGTTTTGCTTATGGTATAAAGGCATAAGCCCCTAACTGACCCACCCCCAGATAACAATAATAAATATTGAACACTTTACCAAAAACAACCACCTGAAGACACTGAAAATGAACAAAAGCAGAGAGATTTTGAAAGGGAAACCAAAAAAAGCAACTATCTTTCTGTACTGAAGAATGAAAGGGAAGTGCATGAGGAACCCAGCCACCAAAAGTGAAGAGGGAAGGTGAGAATGAGAAAGCTGCAAAGAAGAGCCCCAAATCCCCCATGTAAATTTTGCCTGAGTTCCTGGCTGGTCCCTGACAAGTGCACACGTTATCAGAATGCTCAAAACAGCTTTCAGCAAAGACTAAAAGCTGTGATCTGAGCTTTGAGTTGCGCCCACTGTAGGTGAGGAAGGACTTAGGTCTGAATCTAATCAAATGTGGTGTTTGTTAGAAAAAAAAATATTAACAGTCTTCAGGAAAAAATAATGGAATCCAGAGTTGCCATAAAATAACATTGATAATGTCCCCTATACTCCAAAATTACTTTATCTAAAAATAACCTGGAAAATGGGACTCATTCTTAAGGGAAAAGACATAGAACAGAGAGGCAAACCCTGAGAAGTCCCACATGTTGGAATTACCAGATAAGGATTTTTAAGACACTCTGAGGGAAATATGCATGTAATGAATACAAAACAGGACTCTTAGAAAAGAGATAGAAAATATAAAAGAGAATAAAACAGAAATTCTAGAACTAAAAAATAAAACATCATTCTACTACAAACCCATTTTAATCCTAATCCAAAGAACAAGCTCCCCACCCCAAAACTTGACAGTACCAATTGTTGGCAAAGATGTAGTACAACTATATCTTTAAATACACTGCTAATGATAAAACATACAACACTTTGGCAGTTTCTTAAGTGAAGCATAGGCTAAACATATGACCCAGCCATTCCACTTCTAGGTATTTACCCAAGATAAACAAAACATATGTCCACACAAAGCCTTGTACACAAATGTTTCAGCATTTGTGGGATTTGTACTGCAATAGTCCCAAACTAGAGACAACCCAAATGTTCATCAGCAGCTGAATGGGTAGACAGAAGGTGGTCTATCCATACAATGGGATACTACTCACATTCTCAGGAATAAACATGGGTGAATTTCAGAATTGTTATATTGAGTGAAAGAAGCCAGGCACAGAACAGAAACACAAGATATTAAATACTATGATTCTACTTTTAGAAAATTCTATAAAATTCTAGGGGTGGCTGGTGGTTCAGTCGGTTAAGGGTCTGCCTTTGGCTCAGCAGGGAGCCTGCTTCTCCCTGTCCTGTTCCCCCTGCTTGTGCTTTCTCTCTCTGTCAAATAAATAAATAAAATATTTTAAAAAAAAAGAAAATTCTAGAAAATGCAAACGAATCTATAGTGACAAGAAGTCACCTGCATGTAGGGATTGTATGAAGCTGAGGGTAGAGAGGTTGGATTGTAAAAAAGCATGAGGAAACTTTTGTGGGTGATGTAAACATTCTTCATCTTGATTGCAGCAGTGCTTTTACTGTGTATACAATTGTCGAAACTCATCAAATTATATACTTGGAGTGAATACAGTTTGCTTTACATGAGATAAACTAATAAAGTTAATTTTAAAAATGAACTGTAACTCAGGAGTCAGAGCAAGGCAAAGGACAGAGGAAGGACAAGTAGCAGAGAAGTCCCGTGGAGTCCAGGAAGCTTCGAAGGCCATCATTTCTTAAGATCAGGGATGTGTATTCAGTCAGAGCCTATATGGCTTATTGCAACTTGACCCCATTCCAACCTTTCACAAAACTTCTGTAATTCTGAGAAATGCACAACTATCTGTGAGGGGTTTTCCATGAAAATTAAGGACAGGAACTTAGCAGTACATATAGCCTGGTGTAGGATGGAAGTAGGACAATGCAAAACAAACAAACAAACAAAAACAAAACAAAACAAAGAAGCCATAAACTAAATGGTTTTAGCAGAAATTGAAGCTTAAGGCCAAAGGTCACAAGGCAAATATCATATCCCTCAAATTGGAAGAAATCACAGTGAAGCAATGGTCTTTCTGTGGGATTTGTGGAGGATTTGAGACAACTGTATCCAGATTTTAAAGGGCAGCATATATCTGGCTAAAACTCTGAACGATATCTATAAAGTTGTGAATGCTAAACTTCCCCTTTGGCCATGTGGATCTGTGGATGTGAATCTATTTTTTTTTGAAAGTAGTAATCCTCATTTGGGGGGAACACATACAAATCTCATGAGAACTTTTTTTAAAAATTCTAAACCAGCTCAACTAAGTCATTATCCCTAGAGTATGGCTTGGGCATGTGTGTTTTTAAAATTGCCTAAGGAACTCCGCACTGGCCTCTGGGTCACAGAGAAGTGACCAGATGGTTCACATTTTGATCCAGATGTGACATAAACCACTTTAAACATGCGCGTTCTTGACCTCCCTGGAACCCCAAGTTTCGGTGGTGCGCTGGCCTGAATCTTCTGGTCACACAGTCTGGGTCACTCCCTAATGAAAAACTAGTCTTCAACCCAGAAATCCACTGGGCAGAGAAAAGACTCTTCCAGGATACACTGAAAGGTATTCCCAAAGTAACAAAGCTACTCTGTTTCTCTAAAGTGCCTCTTGGTGCTTCACTCTGAAACTTTCTCTCTTCTGAATTCTGAGCCAAGCGCAGAAAAGTCATGCTTCTAAATGTGCCCGCTGAACTCCTGCTGTCCTGGTAGAAATGCCTTTGCAAACTTGTAACCACCCAGCTCCTTTCTGTCCACAAAATGACCATACAAATACCCAGTACTGATGGATCTGTAGAAGGAAAACTGAAAGAACAAATGTGAAATAATGTACAATAACCATTTACATATGATTTTCTAGAATTGGACTGTTTTTTTAATGTGCAAAGATTAAAGGAAACTATTATTCATCTTGACAAATAAGTGTTCTTAAAAATCGTTTCCAATTTTTTGCATTTTGAATGTGATTCTAAGATTAATATGATGGAATAAATCATTTCTTGGCTGACACAACTTTGATGCTTCCTACATACTATGTATTGTTCAACACTTTACATATATTAAGTAGTTTAATCATCACAACCCCATGAATTAGCGATTATTTTTATTCTTACTTTACAAAAAAAGGAAACTGAGGCATAAAGGGATAAGGCAACTTTCCAAAGATCTTGTATCAGGTGGTGGAGCAGAGATTTCAACCTCCAGCAGTCTGATCCAGAGACATTGCTCAATGTCTAAATCATTATGCTTTTTGTCCATTCTCTGGGCTCAAAACACTTCTCTATCTGCCTTTCCTCCTGGATCACATTTGCCAAATAGTGGCATTTGAAGATGGTCATGGAAATATCTGGAATGGTTTATTCAATTTTATCCTGCTACAGTATATATTATAGGGATAATATTGTTGAAATGTATTTTACTACATTGTCCAGTGTCCCCTGCATTCAAAAATAAGTAATCTAAAAATCCAAGAAGTTCTTCAAAATTGAAAACTAAAGATAATCTTTGTTCAACATAAAAAAATATCACTTATGTATTATGATTTTCTTCTATGCTTTTTTTCTTTCTTTCTTTTTTTCTTTTTCTTTTTTTTTTTTTTTTTTTTTTTTTTTTTTTTTTGGACCACCAGAAAACTCACAGCTTAAATTTTGAAACAACATTTCAAAAACATGAGCCCTTTTGCCATAGTATATGTTTATTAGGCTTGCTTTCTCATTTTTTTTCTCTATTTTTACTGATGTGACTTTTTATCTTATCTCTTTCACTGAATTTTACATATTATTTAATGTGGCTTTGAATCCTTGGTAATACAAGGGAAGTATGGAGTATAAAAGCAGAAACTTTTTTTAATAGAAATTTTAAAAAATCCCAAAGCCTTCCAGATAGCACATTTGGATTTAAAGAGAGAGAAATACTCTATTTTTCTAAGAAAGACTTTATCTAGAGCCAATTCCTAATTGATAGATCTCCTATTAAAGATTTCTTCTCCCTCTCTCTATGTTCCTGTCTCTCCCCATTCCCTCCCTCCCTCCTTCCTTTGTTCTTTCTTCTGTTAAAAATAACATGACAACTATTTTACTGTTAAACACAGGTTTCCATACTTGTGTGAATATCTCTTCAAAAGAAATTATTAAAAATAGAATTATCGAACTCCTAATTTGTACAAGGTTGTTTGTTTTTTGTCTTATCAACTTAAAATAATCACATATTTCTATACATAGAGAAAATTAACCCTTTATTAGTGCATTGTAAATATTTTTCAGGTTGTCATTTCTTTAATGATTTGGTTTATATTATTATTTTTTATTTTTACCCTTAAGGAATCAAAGAGATTTTTTTTTAATGGTTGCCTGGTTTTCTGTCATGTTTAGAAATGTCTCTCATACTGCAATTGTGTAAAGAAATCCACTTATATTTGTTTCCATCTTTTCACATTCAAATCTTTAGTACATTTGCCACTGATTTTTTTATAAAGGATAACAAGTTGTCTGAATATAATTTAAATGATATACCTTTCCCCCACTACTACCCTTATCATTCCCCAAATCCCCAGTTATATTAAGATCTATTTCTTACTATTTTATTACATTGATTGGTCTGTTTACCTATCTATTACTGTGCTAATACAGACATTTAAAAATTTCAGTATGCTTACATTTTCAGTAAAGGTTACTTTACTTTGTTATTCGTCTTCAAAAAAAAAAAAAGAAGAAGTTATTCCTGCAAGTTACTTTCAAAATATTGCTATCAATTTCCCCAAATCCCAACTTGTTTTTTTACTGCAATTTCAAATTTATATTAATTTAGAGAACACGTATAAAGAATTTTTATACCAGTGAACTTTCTTACTTTGACATATATGTCAATTTACTCAATATTATTTTATGATCTTTAGTAGAATTTAAAGTTTCCTGTATATCAGTTTTACATATTTCCTATTAATTTAATTCCTAGATATTCCTCCTACTTTAAACAACATCTTATTTTTCTATTATACCTTATAACTGATTGGCAATGGATGTATGCTTTTATATATTAATTTTGTAACCAGACCTCTTATTAAACTTTGTTATACCTTCTAATCTTTTAAAAATTATCTTGGATTTTCCAGGTGTACAGTTATATCATGTGCAAAAATAACTTTAACATTTGCACTTATTTCTCTTTTCTCCATGTGTTGGATAATACTTCAGAAAATATATTTTTTAATACTTCAGAATATTATTAAAAAGGTGTTGATAATAGACGTCTTTATCTTTTTTCTGACATTAACGAGAATTCAGTCTGTTCATCAAGTTTAATGCTGGCTTTTGCACATAAAATCATGGCAAGGAAATATTTAAATTACATTAATAATTTTTATAAATTTTTATTCCATTTTTATTTTCTAATTAGTAATGATATATTTTACTAAATATATTTTTAAGATCTGTTGAAATGATACGTTATTACTTCCTCTTGCTTACATAATATAGTTGATTAAATGCCACCTTGAGGGACGCCTGGGTGGCTCAGTCAGTTAAGCAGCTGCCTTCGGCTCAGGTCATGATCCCAGGATCCTGGGATTGAGTCCCACATCGGGCTCCTTGCTCAGCAGGGAGCCTGCTTCTCCCTCCCTCTCCCTCTGCTTGTGCTCCCTCTGTCACATAAAAATAAATAAATAAATAAATAAATGCCACCTTGACTCAGTTTGAAGGCCCTCCCCAGAGGGCCTTTGGCTCCTCTTCTTGAACAGCTAATTAAGTCTTCCTCGCCATCACCTCCCTTATGGGGGTTTTTCCACTGTGGGCCATCATATATGGCCCTAATCGCCCCAAGGCTAGGCACCAGACACTAGGCACAGTCCCTATGCCCCAGAGTCAGCTGAGATCATTCAAGTAGCACACCCCAAGTCTGCCTGCCCAGCCTTGCCCATTTTTTCCTGCAGAAACCATAATAAAAGTGCTTGCCCACAGTTCCCTTCTGGGCCTTATGACCTACCCAGGGTTTTCCCCGGGACTCTGGAGAGTGTGCTGCCTCCCCACCAGGGAACTGTGAGTAACAAAACTGTAAAACTCTTTCAGGTTTCTCTCCTGATCTTCATCTGGCCTCACCATACCTCGCCTAAGGTAACATCGTAAAAATAATGTATTGACACGGGGACCAATATTGATAGATTTTATAATAGTCAAACCTTGACATTCCTTTTTTTTTTTTAAAGATTTTATTTATTTCTTTGACAGAGAGAGACACAGCGAGTGAAGGAACACAAGCAGGGGGAGTGGGAGAGGGAGAAGCAGACTCCCCGCTGAGAAGGGAGCCCAGTGTGGGGCTCCATCCCAGGACCCCGGGATCATGACCTGAGCTGAAGGCAGACACTGAACGACTGAGCCACCCAGGCGCCCCTTGACATTTCTTGATGTATATATTAATCTTCTAATATGCTGCTTGATTCTATGTACTAGCATTTTATTTTAGAATTTGGGATTTTTATGATAAGTGCAGAGTCATGAGGTAGATTGGGGTGTGTGTGTTTGTGTGTGTGTGTGTTAACCAGGCTTTATCAGGTTTTATTATCAAGACTAGGCTGCGTCTATAAAATCAGTTTGGAAGATTTACTTTTTTTCCACGTACTGCAACAGCATCAATAGTGTAGGTATTACTCGCTCCTTAACGGTGTGAAAGAATTGGCCCATGAAACAGCTTGGGCCTGGGGGGACTGAGGCGAGCAGGTAGTGGATAGCTCTGGCAGCTTTCCTTGCTCCATAATAATTGTTCTGTTCAGGTTTTCTATGTTTTCTGGGATATATATTTTTTATAATCTCTCACAGGTGCCGAGTGGAGATAGGAAGGCAGAGCAGCTCAGACACAGGCACTACACTCTCACCCAGCCCCCTCCCCCACCTCCACCCCCACCCCCGCTGCGCTCCCTATCAGCCCCAAACTGCCCTCTGCACAGAACGCCCTTCCTGAGACTGAGGGGTCCACGCTGTCCCAGCCGAAGCTTGCTGAGACACTGGGCTGACGCTCTCAGATTGTGACTCAAAAGCATTGGAAGCATCCATTCCTCAGTAGTTTGACAGGACTCACCTGAAACCCAAATGCAATAGTTTTCCTGTTTTTGTGAGTCTGTGCTGGTGAGGCATGAGTGGTATCTTTTGCTGCAGGTACGCTCCTAGCTCAGTGCCGCAGGCAGGGCAAGAAGGATGTCTGAAGTGAGCTAAGATCCTTTCTGGAGTCCAAGACTTCTCTGTTGGTCATTGTCATCACCCCCTGGAAGGAAAGTCCTGGACAGCGGGGACCCTGGAGCCACTCTAAGGAATGCTGAGCACACAGGGAGCGCAGCGAGTAAACACTTGGTGCCATGTGTACCTTGCAAATGCTGGAGTTTGGGCACCAAAAGAGGGAAAACAAAGCCCAGAGGAGAACAGGGGGAAGGCACATACTGTACATCGGATGCTTTGAAAAAGGTAGGGAATACGGCAGTTTTCTGAGTGCATAAAAATTCAGCTGTGAGCAGAATATTAGCTGATGGGTCTGGCTCACTTACAATTTGATTTTAATTAGCCAAGCCATTATTTGAAATGAGAGTAGAATGCATCATATAGTTCATTATTCAGATGTGAAGCTAGACCTAAGACTTGGGTCATCAGTCTTCTCTATAAATTGATCTCTCCCCACTGGGAGCCCAAATTCTATCCCGCACCCTGACTCCAACAACAGCATCATGCTCCCCGACGCTGACTTTCCTAGTTGCCATGACTTTCCAGAAGCATTTGATGAGTAACTGAGTGAAAATAACAGGAAAGTAATGAGTCTGGCAAGGCCATTCCTCTGGGCAACCTAGTCTTGGGGTCACATAAAAGACAACCTGTTCCAAGGGGTAGAAAAGTAGAATGTGGACAGGGATGGGGAAAGGGTTTCTTAACAAAGCCTTCTACCTGGATATAAAGGCTTATTAGTGTCTCCACAAGGTGGTAAACGGGAGTTGTTTTCTATCTATTCTCTCGATGTAATAAGGAAAACAAATCACAATCTAAAATCAACCCCAATAAACTTTCTCCTGTTACAGGCTGTGGCTGTTACAGTGATATGTTAAATGTGCTAATCATCTGTGGTCTCATAAAATAAATGCCATTCTGCCAGAGGGCAAGTTTGGACAAGACACAGGACTGCTGGAGAATCATCCCCCATCCTTTCTCATCCCTCATCCACTACCCTCTGGCTTAGGAAAACCAAAGATCGTTCATACATTCCAGGGAAGTGATTTGAAAATATCAAACAGGAGGGTCAACTCAGAGCCAGGAGGCTGGCCAGGAAGTGCCACTCAGGGCTTCCTGGAGAGTGCAGCCACGCTCATTTGGAACTTGGGAACATTTTTCTTACTCCCAAGATACGTACCATCTACAGGTTCAGCTTCCTAGGAGCATTTCTATATTCTAAGGTCATGGTTTTTATTCTCTCCTGAGTCCATGTGCGATCTTAGGTGAGAGACTATGCTATGTCTCTGCCCTCATAGTGTTTCCTAAGAAATTATTTTTAGGGTACACAAAAAAATCCTTATACACCTCCTTTGGACAAGTAGCATGTGAAAATGGGAAAATTAAAGTCAAAGCAGAAGAACTAAGTTGTGGTCTGGCTCTGGGAATAGCTAATTGAATGACCTTGGGCTTATCATTTCTCATTTCTCTTCTATGGGCCTAAGTTTGCTCACCTATTCAGTGAAGGTTTATTCCATTAATTCAAGCAGAAAACATTTCCTGAGTGTCTTTGATGTGCCAAACACAGGAAAAGACATTGGAAAATGAAGGTGAAGATTTCATCCTGATCTCCAGGCAGCTCATTGTGTGTTTGTTTTTCTATAGTATGATACATATTATAATTGAGAACAGTGCAATGATTTTCTTTTGGAAGGGTGTACAAACATTTGGAATGGATAATCCCCAAAGTCCTTTTATTTAGGTGTAATTTTCAAAATATTGAAAAGAGTGTAAGAGATTTCACTGCCAAAAAAATACACCAGCATTACGCACCAGCTGACTCTCATCAGCTCTGCCTTTATGGTCACAGCTTTGTTATTTGACTCCATTTCTTCTTTGCCAACAATGCTCGGTTTTGTTCAGCTGGCAATGTACCAGGTTTCAGGAGATAAACTGTGGCCGTTCTTAGTCAAGCATCAGGACCCCATCCCCTCTGTCCACAGTTGATCTAGGGGTAGTATTGGGTCAGTTTAGACCAGTGAGATGTAAGGTGATGTCTGCTGGGGAGTTTATGTATGAGAAGGTCCCAAGAAGGACTCTGTTTCAATTGTTCTCTTACTCCTTACTCTCTCTCCCTCTTTCTCTGTCTTTCTCTGCCCTGGCCATCCTCCTAATTCCTACCCTGGGGCACAGTCATACAAAGAGTTAATAATATCTGGAGCTGAACTAGCCATTTGGTAATAATATTGGAATACTAAGACAATCTTATACATATCCACCAGGTCTAGTTTGGAAATGCGGTATAAACCTCGAAATCAACTGCCTATAGATTTTTTATTAAGTATATAATATATATATTAAATGTATAGAATAATATATATATATATCTCACATGATTTGAGCTACTATTTTTCAAATTTTGTTTCATGCTGCTTAATGCATTCCTAATTCATACAATGATAGAATATTTTCTGCTGGGTGTCTGGGTGGCTCAGTCAGTTAGTGTCTGCCTTCAGCTCAGGTCATGATCTCGGGGTCCTAGGATTGAGCCCCACGTTGGGCTCCCAGCTCAACGAGGAGCCTGCTTCTCCCTCTCCCTCTGCCACTCCCTCTGCTTGTGCTCTCTCATGCTCTAGCAAATAAATAAAATAAATAAATAAATCTAGCAAATAAATAAAATCTTTAAAAAAAAAAAGAGTATTTTCTGCTGCTGAACTTCCTATTTATGAGCAAGAGAATCATACAAAATGGAGGTTGTAACTTCATCTTTCAGCCATATCAAGCCCAGAGATTCCCTTGGGCTGGAATATTGGAATTTTTAGCTTCTTTAAATAAATCAATACAAGAGAACCCCTTTCCCTTCTAGGAAGCAAGTCATCCTGCCCCAGTTTCTAACTCATGACTGTTCTAGAAATATGACTCCTTTATGTCCTATAAAAATACATTGTCAAAACATCTCCCTCTTTGTTCACAGGTGGATTTCAGGCTTGGCCAGGGACAAAGGTAATACAGCAGAACACAGTTCTCTGTCCCCTTCATTCTCGACATTTCTTTCCCATACGGACCTTGTACAGAAGAGATTAATAGCATTTTCAAAGCTATGCTGACAGATGGTAAATATCCTACAAATAATTTGTTTCTAGTTTGTATTACTTCAGAAAGTAGAAGATCCATCAGTGATATTCTAAGTCTGGGGAGAGAACCCCAACCCACATCAGATCCAGACCTGTCTTCTTCAGGATATTGGGCTGACAAAAACAGGACAGGCCATGCACACTGTGCTTGAAATACCCAAAACCAATAAAGCTTGTGAGTCTGGAATGGGAAGGGAGTGGGATGAGGTGAGATGCTGTAGACCCCAGTGGATAAGGAATTTGAACTATGGTTTAAATATAACAGGGAACTGTGATAGGAATAAAATGTCTCTGAGGTTAGGACCTGCAGAGAATTGTGGAGAGTCTAGAGGTGGTACATGGAGTAAAAGTCATGAAACTTAAGTAGCTGCTTGCTCTGGAGCAACTTTTTGGCAGATTAGAAACTGCTGAGGAAGCATGTGCTAAATTATTGACCACCTGGCAGAAAAAGAATGAAAGGACTCCCAGTTTTTGATGAGGTTAGAATTATTTTTACATATGACACTGAAAAGAAGAGGGATGTCATAAGGTGAAGCTCCATGAGAATTACAAAAGTGCTGGTGGAAATCCCATAAACCCCAGCTCTGCTGACCAATCTTGTGCATTTTGAGACGTCAGAAGGATTCACCCTGCTATTTCAACTGACTGAGGTGGAAGAAAAGAACGTGAAGCTGCCCATAGTCAGAGAAACCAATAGCACATGCCTGGATTGAGGGGAGAAGCAGAAATTTGCAAGTTTCCCTTTTCACGAATAAAGAATGAATGACGAGGGGCGCCTGGGTGGCTCAGTCATTAAGCGTCTGCCTTCGGCTCAGGTCATGGTCCCAGGGTCCTGGGATGGACCCCTACTTCAGGATTCCTGATCGGCGGGAAGCCTGCTTCTCCCTCTCCCACTCCTCTTGCTTGTGTTCCCTCTCTCGCTGTGTCTCTCTCTGTCAAATAAATAAAATCTTAAAAAAAAAAAAAAAAGAATGAATGTATAGGCATGTTCATGGACTCTCCTTAGTCAAGGGAAGCCCCATCTTCTACATCTTCTGCATCTACAATGCAGATGGCATTGTAGAAAAAAATCAGAAGTTCAAATGCAGTCAGACACATGTGATAACCAGCCAACCTCAAGAAACTCTTGGTTTTATTCTATGTGTCTGCTCCAAAACCCATTCCATCAGAAGGGATTTCAGCCCCTTCTCCATCAGGTTAGTGGTACCTCATATGAACAGAGGGAGAGGTATGCCAAGCAGTGCTGGACAGCATGTATCAGGTATTTATATATACCAATCATCTGTGAATGATATTTGTTCCACATTCAGCTACCACAATCCAATGGGACCTCTATGATCTGAGCCTACAAAGCTATGTTATCTGTCTTCCTCCCTTCATATACTTCATATACCTAATAAAATTCTTGTGTGTTTAACCTATTTGGTATCTGCTTCTCAGAGGATCCAGACTAATATCTTCCCTAACTGATACAAGAATTTTCTAGACTCTGCATTCTCAATATGGATTATATCAACCCCAAAGAAGGTGAAAATTGGTTCTTCAATCAGCAAGAAAACTTTGATATTGCAGTTGTTTATGGAGACTACATAAAGAGATATACTATATCTGTGGTATTAAAATTTCATGGAG
This sequence comes from Neomonachus schauinslandi, assembly GCF_002201575.2. Classification (NCBI taxonomy): domain Eukaryota; kingdom Metazoa; phylum Chordata; class Mammalia; order Carnivora; family Phocidae; genus Neomonachus; species Neomonachus schauinslandi. The sequence continues at coordinate 37,515,240 of NC_058404.1, forward strand.
GAGAAGCAATTAGGAAAAAAGAAAATCAACAAAAACTCCTTGTGGGAGCAATAATTTTAAAAAGGTTAAGAAATTGTTCTAGATGAATCATTCTGTCAGAAAGCAATAATTTCAGAGCTCATGTCAAAGACCTCTTTGTATTGCATTAGAGCCAAACGTTAGAGTCAGTGTGCCTCTCCCATTGTGATGTATGGATTAAAGGACACTGAACAGGTGAACTCAGACTGATTCATACACCCTGCCCCAAGGTCAGGAGGTTTTAGATACTCAGGATAAATCCATTGGTTCTCAACATTAGGCCTAAGAAGTAAGAACTTCTTCACATGCTCATTTCTCTCCTCATGTTGGGACGCATCCCTCTACAGCCCTCTGGAGAGATTTTCCTTGGTGGAGGAGATCAGCACAACCCCAAGTCTGTAACAATCATCATTCCTGGTTAGCCAGTAGTACCTTGGATAACTCTCTGGGTGTCTTGCATTTCTGCCACATCTTGTGATGAAGCATTGACAGCTTGTCATCCAAACTATGTAGGGCAAACATCTTTTTAAGATAGTAATAGTGTCTTTCTTTCAAGGAAGAGAGAATATTTGTTTCCTGACCAGGATAATAAAGATAATGTTCTCCTCCAGGTTGGACACATTTGCTGGAAGACTCTTTATAAGATTGGAGGCTTACTAAGCTTGGGGTTCCTCAGCTGAGACAAACCCATTATGTGTGCTGCATCTACCTGGGTCCATCAGCACATTCCCCACACGGGACCTAGAGGCAAGAGGAAGAAATAGGAATATGAAACTCATGCTGTTTGCTGTGCCATGAGTAATAAAGTCCTTAGTCTCTGAGTCTTGTGTCTTTTTCTAATATCTACAAATTGTAGCAGGCTAACTCATTGGCTTGCAAGTGGAACAAAATCTCAGATCCTTCATGGCCCTTACCAGAAGCATTACCAGGGAGGAATTTCATCCTTTCCTAAGTGAGAAAGCAGTAATTGGGCAAGAAGATGGAGAGAATTGACAACACCCTTTTTTGAGGGACACTGGCACTCTTCCTTCTGCAGTGCCAAAAAAGAGTAAGCTACTACCCACACACCTGAACCTAGAAGCCTTAGAATCCAAGCTTGCAAACTCCAGATGCTGTGTTTAGGATGAGAACACGCTGAAGATAGAGCATTGTCTCTGCTATGTTTCCCATATGGCTAGATCTTATCTGACATTGAGGATGCTGTGATGTAACAATTCTTTCCACTCAGCTCTGTCTAGTAACTATTGTAAGACAGAGTGGAACTTCATGGTTATTAAGCTCAAAAAATTATGGTAGAGGGATACAGTGGAAAGGTTACCCTTTATGCCCTTCATTGTGTTACATCCTTATTTGAAGAAAACAGTTTCTTTTACTTTAATAACATTGAAGTTATTCCAGGGGAAAATCCATAAACAAAAGAGAGTTCTGTCCATCTTGTAGATGTTCCATGCTAAAGAATCCCCTAGTGCTGGGGATTGTGGCAGAATAAAACTGAGATGATTGAAGGAGGGGTATGAAGGAAAAGAAAGGGAGGGAGTAAACCCATGAAAAAGGGAGCAGCGGGGCACCTTGGGCACTCATTCTAGGTTTATCCCATTGGACTTATTAGAAATCCAATACATATCAACTCAATTAATCTAAGAGTTTGAAGTCGGACCATTGTTCTCATTTTATACATGAGAAAATAGAGTCACAAAGATGATAGATAAGTGACATGCCAAAAGTTACAGAGTTAAGAAACTCAAATCCAGGCAGCCTTGTGTCAGAGTCTGCACGCTCGACCCCTACACTATGCAGTTTCTCCGATATTCTATTTCTCCCTCCCAGATACTACTAGGTCTCTTGCTATCATGGACCCCCAAACAGTACTATCAGAAGAGAAAGTTCTAGTAATTTTTACTAATTCTTGAAGAGAATACTGAATCTCATTAGACTTTTCTTGATACTACGTAATCATCATGGTGAATCCCAAATACCCTAACGTCATTCACTGAACCTTCACAGACAATTCAATTGAATGTGATAGTTTTGCCAGCAAACCAAGACAGCTGTGCTTGTTGTTGTGTGTCTGCTTATCTGACAATATTTCTTGCTTTCTTTTTAATTAAGCTGATCGGTATCATTTTTGTTGTTTTGATGAATCTAGCATGGTTATGTGACATGTTAGCATCAGGGGAAGCTGGGTATAGGGCATAGAAGTCTCTACTATTTTTATTACTCTTCTGTAAACCTTTAAGCATTTCAAAATAAGAGGAAAAGGCAGAGGCCAAATGTGACCATGACTAGGATTCCCGAGTCATACTTTGACGTTGCTCTTTTTATTAGAGCCTCAGTATCCTCATCCTCAATAAGCTAAAGGGGTAACAATAGTTATATATGGTTATCTTGTGAGGATTAAATGAAATAATGCACATAATGGCTTTAGCAGACTGCCTGGTGAGTAAGTGCAAAAGTTGTAGCTCCAACTATCCTTATAATTACCAGAAAGAGAGGTCTCTGCCTGAGTCCATGGAAGACTTCAGAAAATCCGTAAAACCCCTAAAGCTGTACATAAAATTGCCCTCAAAGGCTCATAGGCATTTTTTTTCTGGGTAAAAGGAGATTCTGAGGCAGGGAGAAAGGGGACTTAGCATCAAAGCACATTTTGCGTTTCTGTCGTGTGTGCGTTTACACATGGATGTGTTTTCTCAGAGACTGGTGTGCTCGTTTCTTCCACATGTAGGTTTTTTTCCTTACACTGGGTTTTGCCTGAGGAAGTGAGAGGGGGCCTGGATTTTCCCCCCCATGACTGCACGCTCCAGGAGGGCAGAAATGCCTTTGTTCACGGCTGCATCCTCAGCTGCTAGATACGGCCTGGCATGGGATGGGCCCTGAGTACACATGAATCGAGTGAATGAAGATGACAGTGTGCAGGCTGGCAGGAAGGAAGGCCTTCAGATATTTCAGGCTGGGAGCGCCAGAGCTGTCCATGACCTGCGGGTTTTCTGCAGGAAGCCGAGCCTGCCAGTCTCACTGCTCAGGTCACATCTGCTGATGCCTTCACCCCTCTCAGTTTACCATGAGACCCTCCAGAATTTTCAGAGACCACTGGGGGATCCTTGGAATCCTGACCTTTCTCACAAGTATTTGTATATCCAATATGACTGGTGTCCTTTTTTTTTTTAAGACCTTTTTTTTTTTTTTTTTAACTGATTTATTTGACACAGAGAGAGAGCACAAGCAGGGGGATCTGGAGAGGGAGAAGCAGACTCCCTGATGAGGGGCTCCATCCCAGGACCTTGAGATCATGACCTGAGCCAAAGGCAGATGCTTAACCGACTGAGCCACCCAGGCGCCCCTGACTGGTATCCTTTTAAGAAGAAAATAGGACAAAGACACACACAAAGGGAAGACCATGCAAAGACACAGGGAGAAGTGACCTCTACTAGGCAAGGAGAGACGCCTCTAAAGACACCAACCAGTCTCCAGAACCTTGAGACCATGACCTTCCGTTGTGTAAGCCACCCAGTCTGTGGTACTTTGTTACAGCAGCTGGCGTAAACTACTACATATATATTAGTACTTAGGATTCTGTTCTTGCCTATTGTGGTGTAGGCAGTGGTTCTCAAAGTACGGGTCTCAGAGAGCAAAATTGACAACTGTGTGCTTGTTAGAATACAAATTGACAGGACCCGCTCCAGATCCACTAAGTTGGAATGTCTGGGAGCCTGGGAAACGTTTTAAAGAGCCCTCCATGTGACTCTCAGGCTCATGAACATTTGAGAATCACTGGGGAAGAAGTGATGGGGTGTGGGTTTCATCATGATGAGCTGGGCTCAGCCATTTCCCCTCACGTTGCCACGGTTCCCTTCAAGCACTGCAAGGGGTAAACGTGAGAAGAGTGTTGTGATTGGTGACTTCATTTAAAAATTGGAAATTCAAGGCTGTCTGGTGTTGAGGCAAGACAATGGACTCACCAGGAAGCACAATGATTCTGTATATATATGGAAGCAATGGGCCTGAGAAACAACACTGCATTCAGTCAAGAGAATAAAAAATAGCCTTTTCCTAAAGGAGACCCCTAAAAAATTGAGTTCCAGTGCAACAGAATATTCTCAAAATCTCTGGTGCTTCAAGCTTTGTCTAATTGCAGGATTCTCACTAGGTCTGATTGCCCAAAGAGAGCTCCACTTTCCTTTGCCAGGGAACATATACTCACATTTGAGACTTATTTTCCTCTTTCTGGATGGGCAATTTTAATGAGTGATTATGCTGATAAAATTTGCAATTTCTAGAAAGGTGAAAAGCCAGGGCAGCTTTTTGGCAAAACTTTACAAATGGCAAAGTTCGAAAAGGGAAGTTTAGAGTCCCCAACATTACACAGTTACCCCACTCCTCAAACACATGTATTCTCTTAGGGTACCCAGTACCTCCGCCCAAGATGGGACCTTGTCTCAATCTATGTGACTTCACTGTGTGCATATGCAAACAGGCTGCATCTCCAAAGACTTATAGTTTTGCTTCTACTTCTCATTGATGATAGAAAAGACCAATAGGCAGGAGAAGTTGGTACCTTCTCCCTCTCTGGTCTCCTGGACAGTTCTGACCACTTCACTCCTGTGGTTTCAACCACCACCTCTATCGAATACCAACCTTATATCTTTAGCCCTGAACTTTTTGATCCAATTTGCGAACTGGTTCTGGTGATCTCAGTCTGAATAACTTGTAAGCAACTTAGATTCAATACGTCTCAGACTTTCACATGATCAGCAACTGCAACTGCAACACCTCCATAATGTCCGTGCCAAGAGGCACACTCTCCATTTAGCATTTCCTGTCTACTTACTCCCTGCAAACCGAGGGTCCTGCCATATTTTTAGTCTCTCTTCAGGCTACTGTCCTCATTTTCCTACTAACCCAGTTTAAAATAATCACTCCCTTCATTGACCTTCAACTGCCTTGACCCTTCATTCAATTGTCATAATTACGTTGCATAAAACCTCAAATTTTGTTAACTCCAACTCACCTTCATTCAGCACCTGCACAAGTAGATAAACCTGGCTAGGAAAAAAAGAAATCATACCAACTGATCTCACTTTAAATTTATGGGCACAGAGCTCAATGTGACCCTTAGTGTTGTCTAGTAATCATATTATATTTTATTTTCCTACTTTCTGAGATGACTATTTCATTCCTCCTCAAACTTCCATAAACCTCCTTCACCCTCCTGCTGCTCAATTGATGACTGCTTGCCATTTCACTAAAAAACAGAAGCAGAAACAATTTCCATAATCTTCCAACCACAGGTGCTACTCACCTACCTCTGTGTGTGCCCATATACCCTGTCCTCTTTCCTGTTAATTAGAATAAACAGCATCTGCTCCTAACTAAGCTTAACTGTCCAAGAGTGTACATGATCTTGTCCCTTCTTATCCACTCAAAGACTTGTGTCTAGAAATCACCTTCTCTCTACTCTTCTGGGGTCGTTCCCATTTTCTTATAAACATAGTGTTATTTCCCCATCTTGAGAAAGAAAAAAAAATTGTCTCCACTTCCTGTTTCAGTTATAGTCCCCATTTTTCTGATTTTCTTCAAGAAAAATTTCCAGAGAGTTATGTATACTCACTATGGCTCAATCATCCACTTCTCTTACCTTTTGATCTCATGCCAATCAAGTGTTCACTCCCACTTTCCCCTCCATTAAAACTAAATTGTTATCAGGATCACCATGAACCACTTAGACAACTGATCTAGGAGTTAACCCATCTGTCTTCACTACCTGACCCAATTGCTTCAGAGGCACCAAATTCTTCTCTACACCGCATTTTCTGTATCCATTCACCCATCAACAGACACTTAGTTCTTTCCATATCTTGACTATTATAAATAATGTTGCAATGAATATGAGATGCAGATATATTTTCAAGTTAGTGTTTTCATTTTCTTTGGATAAATATCCAGAAGTGGGATTGCTGGATCATATGGTAATTCTATTTTTAATTTCAGTGGCGGAGGGGGGGGGACCTCCATACTGTTTCCATAGTGGCTGCTCCAATTTACATTCCCACCAACAGTGCAAAGGGTCCTCTTTTCTCTGCATCCTCACTAATACTTGGTCTTTCTTATCTTTTCTACCAGGTGTGAGGTGATAATCTCATTGTGGTTTTGATTTGCCTTTCCCTGATGATTAGGGATGTTGAGTACTTTTCTGTGTACCTGTTGGCCTCCTGTATGTTTTCTTTGGGGAAAAAAAAGTCTATTTAGATAATATGCCCATTTTTTAATTGAATTTTTTTTTCACTACTGGATTACATGAGTTCTTCATATATTTTGGAGATTAACCCCTATCTGATATAAGGTTTGCAAATATTTTCTCCCATTCTATATAGGTTTTCTTTTCATTTTGTTGATGGTTTCCTTTGCTGTGAAGCAGGATCATTTTTTTAAAGCTGTTTTCTTCTACCTTTTCTCACTTCCTTACTGACCTCATCTGTTCATATGGCTTTAAATATTTTTAATTTGTTAATACTCCAAACTTACATCCCTAACATAAGACATTTCCCTGAAAGCCACAATGAATACCCCACTGCTTACTCATATCTCTTATTAGAAATCTAAAAGTCATCTCAACTTGTCCAAAACCAAAATATTCTCTTAAGATTTCACCATCTTCTGACCTCAATAAATCGTTACTCCATATTTTTGAGGACTTTTACCAAAAATTTTGGAGTCATACGCTACTATATTCTATAACCATCCCATCAGCTAATGGTGTCTGCTTGACCTTGAGAGTATTTCAAAACCTGACCACTTCTTACCTTTTTAACTTTTGCTTTGCAACTTTATCTAAGCCACCCTCCTTTTTCCCCTGGATATTGGCAATAGTCTCCTAATGGGTCTCTTGCTTCTTTCCCTGCCTCTCCATATTATCAAGGTAACATTTAAGCCATAAAAATTTCATGAATCCTAATGTATATGTTTATTTTTATTTATTTATTTGAGAGAGAGAGAGAGAGAATGTACAGGTGCAGGGGAGGGGCAAAGGGAGAGTTAGAGAGAGAAGCCCAAGCAGGCTCCATGCCCAGTGCGGAGCTCAACACAGGGCTTGATCTCACAACCCTGAAATCATGACCTGAGCTGCAATCAAGAGTCGGCCACTTAACTGACGGAGCCAATCAGGCATCCCATACATTTTATTTTTTTACCACAGTTTAACATCTCTGAAATCAGAATGAATCTTACAACCATTAGTGTTTTACAGTCTTTATCAGCCAGATTATGGTACTCTGCACAAAACCCTCCAAAAGTCTGTCACCCCCCTCACAGTTAAAACCAAAATCATTAAAGAAGTGCACAAAGTCCTGTCAGGTCTGGCCCACCCCATTACTTCAGTCTCGTCCCCTACAGCTCTCCCATTCACTTTACTGTGGCCACTGTGTCTTCCTCCTTCTTCCTCCACATGCCAAGTGCACCAACACATGAAGGCCTTTGTACTTCCTCTTCCTTCTAGGACTTCCTTCCTGTCTGGCCATTCTCTCATCTTCTGTGGATATTAGGTTCAAATGTCATTTCTCCGTGAAGCTTCTCTCCACCAGCTCCACCCCACCCAATATTCCCTATACCCCCCACCCCAATTTATTTTTTTTCATAGCCCTTACAATAACACATAATCTGTATTTTACTTATTTTTCTCCAGCCATTATGATATAAACTACATGATGGCAGAAACTGAGTTTGTTTTGTTCACTGCTAGATCTTCAATATCTGGATTAGTGCCTGTCATAGAGTGAACAATTAATAAATGTGAACAGATTTAAAATAATAAGCAAATTGAATAATAAATTAATATTATTTACTATTTTAAAATACTAATATAAAATATATAATATTTGTTGAAAGAATGAATGGGTGACAAAATGAATTAATCATCTTCTTCCCCAACATGTTCCTTCTTCTGTAGTCCATGCTGAGCTCCCAGTCATCCCAGAATCCAGGAGTCATGCATTCTTCCCCCAGCAGCCTTACTCAAAGCTCCCAGGCAGTCATCAAGTTCTGATCAATTCTACCTCTTCATTATTATTGGAATACATACCTCCTGCCCATCAACATTGTTCCAGTCTTAGTTAAGTTAACAGAATGCCCAACTCATCGCTAGAGGCTAGGAGCCAGTGCTGGGGGTGGAGGCAATGGGAGGGGTGGTCGAGCACCTGATCTGACCAGCTTCCTCCTGGCTGTCTGGGCAAGACTGAGACAATGTCTGGGTTACTTTCTGGGTGGGCATCCTGCCTTCCTGGCAGCACACCCTTTCTCAGGGGAAAGTGAGTATAGTACTTTGAAACCTGGGCATTTGGGCCACAGCAACTATCCAGGAAAGGAGCTGTTGCAGCGTTGGCAAGGTAAAGCCTGCTCTAAGAAGCTGGTTGCCTATTTTCTCTCACTAATTAAAAGCACAACTCTAAGGCCTTTCTCTCTGAGTCTCTTGAGCAAAGCTGAACATGCCATGGTCTGGTGAGAGTAGAGGCAGTCATTGTGGAGTTTGAACCTACCCCTCCTTTCCAACCCCCCTGATAGGGGAAAATTCATTGTGGAGGTAACATGTTAGATATCCCCCAGAGATTTTAAGAGACAGCAGTAGTTGAGGCTGGGGTCATGGTCAGTGACTTCACATGCTAAGTGAACATGAGATAACTTCACTCCGTGAGTGGTGAGAATTTTGTGTGTTGTTTTCCCCAGGATGTTTTCCAGGATGGGGGTGGGATAACATTGGACTGAAGGCAAAATGTCCCTGGAGCTCAGCTTGTAGGATTTTAGGGCTGGAGTGAATAGTTTTCCATTTAATATCACCAGACAATGTTTAACCAATGAGAATAGAGAAGAGCAAGAGGCCAAAATTCAGTTCACTAATAGAGGATTTTAAAAGTTGTTCAACGGAAGCAGCCAGAATCAGTTAACAAAGCAGGGGAATGTGGCCAAGAGCCATTGTGCCATGGAGCTAAAGAACAAGCAGATCATCCATAAACTTAGAGGGATCTATGACAATGACTCAGTACTGCATGTTGTTGTTGACAATGTCTGGGCACTATTTGTAGCTCAGTCTACTGATTTTGAAGACGTAGGTAAGGAGAGCCCCTTGACACACAGTATGGGCACAAAAGGACTACCTCCTGCCTTCCCTACACTATCTCTACTTTTTTTCCTTCGTCTTGGCATTGAATGTGGGATGCCCAGTGTCACCACAGCAATAATTTTAGGTAAATAAAGTTAAGACAATATGCAGCAGCAGAAGGCCCTCTGAGACACTGTGGAGGTAGGTGCCCTCAGTGCTGATGCCAGGAGCTGACCCTACCCGCCAGCTGTTCACAGTTCTCCAGAGCCACTGGGCATTGACTGAACTGCAGGACTCTCCATCGATAAGCCGAGAGAGCAATAACTCTACTCGATTCCAGTGGATCTCATCCAGCGACTTTGTGTCTAATGGGGAAATAATTTGACCTGAATGAATGAAGATTTATCTCCAGATGACACCAGGAACTGTAGAGGAAACATGGTCTCCCAAATCCATTAGTTACTGAATGAAAAGAGTCCCATTACATGCCTACTATTCAGGCTGTAGTAAAAATGGCAAAAGAATGGCTGTCAATACAGAATGGGTCTATGACTTTTGACATTATTGGCCAATGATCATGTGAAATGGTGACCAGACAGTCATTGTCTTCAACAGCTGTTGTATTCCACCCAGAGCCTGAGATCAAAATGCAGCAACTCATACTCTTTCACAAAGGCCCACTCACATGGAAACCCCTGACTTAGTACTACTTTGGAAGACACACTAAATGCCAGATGCAGAGAGCTGGTGCATGTCTTGTTGGATCTAACTCATCTTTGCCTGGTGTTAGGTTACCTGAAAAAGGTTTTAAGTAAAGATTTTTGATAGAAGTCCTTTCTTTCTAATTCACAGATCCTATTTAGTGGTTGAGTTTCAAGTCAAAAAAAATTATCAAATTAACTTTGGACACTATCTGAAATAGAATACGGACCTTTTATCTGATTATACCACGCCCCCCTCTCCAATATTAACAGCAATTGTGTCTAGAACTTGGGAATATGGCTGATTAGAATTTGTATTTCTTTATATTTTTCTGGATATTCCAAATTTCCCACTAATAAATATATACTATTTTATAATTTAAGAAACTGTTTTTTTTATATAAAAAGGTGAGGAGATAAAAGAGGAAATGAGAAATTTCTTCTCAATAAAGAAAGAAAAGTGGACAAGACATTACCACAGTTGTTGGAAGAAGGCTTAACAGTCCAAAAGTGACAGAGTGGGTTTAATGCCAGCTTCTCACCTATGTCTATGGTCTTGTGATTTGGTCTTACATTTTCTTGCAGATCTTTGAGGTGCAATAGCTTCTGTATTTGCTTTATCAAGGGAAGACAGAAAGCAGGGGGTGATTGACAGCCAGCAGAGAGCAGATTCTGGAGGCCTCTATACATCCCCATGGCCACTTCACAGCAGACATACATCCTCATGAATTCCTGCCACAGGAAAGGACAGGTATTCATTGATGGGTGTACCAGCTCCTAGAAGAAAGCTCCTGGCCAGAGCCATTGCATGGATGTCTCCATTATCCCTCTTTGACTCTCCTCGTTGCAGAGAAAATGATTACATCTAGACCAGTAGATTTGATGTCTATTAAAACAAGTTGATGTTTCTTGGTTGAATTTTAACCCCGTCATCCATCAAATTTCTTAGCCTCCAAAACTCCCTCCAGGTGCAAACCCTCCTACCATCATGCACAGAGCCTTGTACCTGAGGAAAGAGAGTTCCCCTTCTTAAATACTAACTATAGACAAAACCACTGCCCTTGGCCTGGTTTATATGGCTCTTCCTTATCTATCCTCAATTTGTGATTTCAGCTTTTCCCCTACCTAACTCATGTACAGTTCAATTTTACAAGGTTAACATCTGTCTTACTTTACCTTGTGCTCTCATACCTTTATCTATGCTTCTTTTTTTTTTTCCCTCTGCCAAGAATATAATCCTTTTATATTGTTATTCATTTGGAAAATTTCTACTCAGCCATCAATACCTAATATTTTCAAATGTCTCCCAAACCCAAAGAGCAAACCCCTCCCCTCTTAGGGCTCCCACACCACCTTGTACCTTTATATGGATTATCATACTTCCATCTAACCGGCGGTTTGTTTGCCTTCTTTTATGTCTAGACTTCACAGGGGAAAACTATTCATTCATCTCTATGTTCCCAATAACCAATCACATAGTAGTGGTTCTCTGAATGTTTGATGAATAAATGAGTGGTTTCTTCTGCCAGATTTTCAAATGCTGTGAGATCATGCATCCAAGCCTAATATGGAGTGGAGTTGTTTTTTGGTTTTTTGTTTCTTTGTTTGTTTTAAATGTCTTCCATTGTGACTTGATTATTTTGGCTTTGTGCTTTGTTTAAGGGATTGAATGATTGTAAATGTAAGCAAATAAATAAACGTGGGTGAGTATAGACCACCCATCAACAAACATTGAAACCTTATTGGAGGCAAGCTTTGTCTTGGGTACTGGGAAGACACATATCTTATTAGGCAAGAAAGAGAAAGAGCATGTGTTCTAAGTGGGGAGACGAAGCTAAGAAGACTTAGACATATATTTATTTTGGTTAATTTAGATTAATAATGTGAGTCTGATTTACATGTTATTGAAAGCCACCCAGGTGCTTTTCAATAAGTGCATCGGTTCAGGGGTAGAAGGTAGCACTGTGCACAGGAATACCAGGAGAAAGCCAGCGAAGAGCGGGAGGCTATAGCTACTCCTCAAAGGATTGAGGCTTGCACATATGCATGTGTGCAGAATCGTGTGTGTGCCCACCAGCAGAAGGAGAGGAAGCCTTTGTTTTCTCTGTGAGAGGCTGCCTATACACATCTGGGACAACTTATGTTCAGTAGATTGATTTTCTACAGCAGGGTTTCTCCACTTCAGCACTGTTGACATTTTTGGACAGGTTAGCTCTTTGTTGTGGGAGCTGTCTTGTGTATTTAGAATGTTGAGCAGCATCTCTGGTTTCTTCCCACCAAATGTCACAGAAACCCATCCTGCCACCCCCATTATGACAATCAAAAGAGTTTCCAAACATTTCCAATTATACTCTGGGGGACAAAATATATGAGGGTAGCCGCAGTAAATGTGCCTTTCAGACTTGCTTTGTTGGAGCATTGTTATGTTTTTGTTAGAATTCTTTCAAAGAGAGAGAGAGATCATGTGGGTTACCAGGAAGACAACTCTTAAAGATTCAGTGTTTTTGTTTTGTTTTGTAAATAGCTAGTATTAGGAAAATGAGGAAAACACATGCTATTCACTGTATATTTCCTAGTGTTTATTACTCATCCAGGATGAACTGATAATACTCCAGTGATACAAAAATTGTGCCCAAGGCCATTGAAAATGACTTTGAATTAAGCTTTGAAAATATTCCTAGCAACACGTTCAATTAACTAGGATACTTGGTTTATATTAAATCCACATCAACTAATATTAAAAACATATATATTGAGGTTTAACAGCTTCAGGAGGGCTCAGGATCTGATTGTGGTGTTACTCATTTTCAGTGGTACAGGTTCATTGAATCTTCCCAAATTGAGCATTAGGGACTGGAGTATTATCACTGATTTGGAAAGCAAAGTGGGAAAATTAAATTCTTGTGTAACAATGTTTATATTTCTCAACAACGTTTAGAATCAGCTTTAAAAAGAGGTTGGGGAACCTTGCTTCATTGACTGCAATGTTCTTCCTTCCACCTCAAAATGTCCAGGTCTCACTTCCTTAAGCAAATGCAGGACAGACATAGTGATAAAATTGTGATGTGGAGTGACCTTCCCTATTTATAGGAGAAATCTTGCCCCTCTGGCAAAGTTTAGTTCAATGTGCATGATCTTCACTAAGGCTACCCTTTGTTGGACTTGAGCTTGGAGGAAACAAAATACACCAGAATCCGGAAGCAGGTTATCCCTGCCTAACCGAGATGAGGTAGGCATTGGACAGTGGGGTTGGGAAGGATACCAGGACAGGGAGGATGGTGGTAGATGCAGGAAAGTGGCAAAAAAAAGATTCATTTGCTATTTTACCCAACAAATGTGATAGATCTCAGTATAGGTCATCTGATCCATAAAAGTCAGTTTCATGGTATAAGCCCTCTTACAACAGAATTCTTTAATATTTTGCTTAATATTATAACTTTGACTCTCTTACTCATCCCATTCTATGCTGTCATCCAATGCTCATTAATAGTTCCTTGTGTGTTAGTTTTGTTGTCTCCTGAATATTAGAGTCCAAAAGACTTAATTAGAGAAGGGAGCAGAAACTGCCCGGAAGGAAATCTTAACCCCAGATTCCTGTCTGGGCCTCATGCTCAAGAATCTATTGACTCTGCACTTTGAGAATATCCTTGGACCTGCCACAGTCACCAACATGGGGATCCATAGTGGGTGCTGGGATCTTAGTGCCCGTGCTGGCCACTAAGGCCCTGACTCTTGGCCTGTGCCCACTGATCCTGAGAATGTCCGAATACTGTGATCTAGCAAAGGCCTGCAGCACCCCGGTCCCATTCCCCCACTGGGCGCCTGCCAGGGTATTTTCCTAGACAGGATTTCATACCTCACAGTTAGTCATCTTAACATTGGCTGTAAGCAACAATCCTGTCTCCCTGTCTCATGGGTTGTTATAGAAGCAGAGCTCCCAGTTCTGCCCTCTCTCACTAGAAGGAGACACAAGACTTCACCGAGAAAGTTGATATGTATGTGACAGACACAAATATCTTTTTCCTTCCCTTTTCTTTTTCTTAATCAATTTTAACCCCAGGCATGAACGTTGAGATCACATCGAAGCAGACCAGCGCAGGTGCACACAAACACAGAGATAGAAAGCTACCCTCAAAAGAAGCGCAGAATTATGTGTGTACCCATTTAACATCAACTCATTAAAACTCAGAAAAGTCAATTAAAGGTTAAATCCCTTTTATAAAGTAAAATAATTTGAGCTTGAGTTTGGCCGATACAGCACACCACAGGACCCTGTATGGGCCATGGCACCCTGTGCTTCTGGGTGTTTGCACGTGCTGTTCTATCCGGAATGCTCTTCCACCTTTAGCCACCCAGTGAAAGGATAATCGTCTACAGCATGTCTCCCAGGCCATGAAAGCTGAGTGCACAAAGGGGCACAGACATTAGCAACTGAGCAGGAATTCATGTCTGGCCAGGAGCAGATTTGTATAAAGGTCAGTCCCAAACCTCTCCTGGTTCTCTGGGAGTCACGGGCCTTCTCCTGTGTGTTTGCAACTTTCCAGTCCTTAGGTGCTATGGCGGTCTCTTCCCGTGCACCCCCACCCCCATTCTCTGCTCCGCCAGGTGAGGCAGCAGTGAATTCTGAGGTAACATTCTCTTCTGTCCTGGTGGGAGAATACCCCTCCCTGGGTGCTGGCCGCACAGGTTCCCTGGGCACTGACAAGTCTTCAGAGCAGAATTGCCATGGGCTCTCCGTCTGTACTTCAGTGGTGCCATCTGCATTGTCAAGGTGTCCTCTCTCAGCTGCTGTTCTTTCTCTTACTCTCATGTCCCTCAGGGTGACTTCCTTGCCTTGCAGCTTCTCTCAGACGACTGAGGCGCTCCTTTTTCGAGGTTGCCAAAAAACTTTTGCAGAACAGCCACAAACCCCCTTCCCTGCTCCACATGGGACTTAGTTTCTCCCTCTTCCATAGCTCTTAAGGAGGCGGACTATTATTGTCTGCCTACACGTATGTCTCTCCAAACCATGGGCACGAGCTTTAGAAAACTGAGTTTTAATCATCCCTGTGTACAGATTTATGTATCCAACTAACTACCTCACATTTTCATTCAGGTATCTAATAGACCTCCTAATGTAATTTGTGCAAAACTGATTTTCACTTTAAAGTTCGTTCCTTCCCAAATTTTGTGCAACTCGGTGAGTGAAAACCCGATTCTCCAGCTACCCGGGTCAAAACCCCTGGACCCCACCCCCCCCAGCCAATTGGTATTAGTTTTCATAACCCATGTCCAGTTCAGCGGCACGTCCCACCAGCTCAACATTTGAAATACACAGAATCTGACAACTCATGGCCACCACTGCAACCGGCTAGTCCAAATAACCACCATCTCTTCCCTGAACTAATAAATACCTTTTAAGAAGGGCCCTTGCTTACTTGCCCTCTGAAATCTGTAATCCTTACAGCAGGTTATAGAAGATGGAATGATGTCCCCCAAAGGGATATGTCCATGTCCTAATCTCCAGAATATGTGAATGTTATCTTATTTGGAGAAAGGGTCTTTGCAGATATAATTAAGCTAAAGGATCTAGAGATTAGATCATCATGGATTATCAGTGGGGCCCTAAACCCAAGGAGAAGTGCTTTTACAAGAGATATTCAGAGGGGCACCTCTGTGGCCCAGTAGGTTAAGCATCTGACTCTTGATCTCAGCTCAGGTCTTGACCTCAGGGTAGTGAACTCAAGCCCCACATTGGGCTCTATGCTGGGCTTGGAGTCTATTTAAAAATAAATAAATAAATAAATAAATAAAAGATATTCAGAGAAGAGACCTTGGGAGCAGAGCTGGTGATGCACAGTCTGGGGTAGAGATTGAAGTGATGCAGCCACAGGGAATGCCAACAACCACTGGAATCCTGGAGAGGAAGGAACATCCCCTCTAATTTTTAGAAGAATGGCCCTATCAACACAAGTACGGCTGTTGATTTCAGACTTCTGGTCAGAAAAACTGTGAGAGAATATTTTTCTATTGTGGTTCCAAAGTCTGTGAGAATTTGTTACGGCATCCTTAGAAAACAAAACACAGTCTGAAGAATACTTTGGGGTGTCAGGCCATTCATGTTCTACTAATATCCTCCATCCCAACCTAGAAAGTAATTTTCATCTAGCTTCCTTTTTAGGAAGTTGAGACGAAGTCGTTCTTTAAGAGAGCCCAATAGACATTATGATACCAGTGAGAGGTTCTTCCCATCCCCTGATAAAGGCAGCATCAGCAGTGACCTGGGCACCAGTTCCATGTCAGCTACTCAAAGAGAACCACCAGGCCAACAATGGCAAGTCAAAGAGTGACAAAACCAACATCAGATGTTTCAGTGGCAATGTTGGTGGAGTAAGGATGGTAAATTGAAGGGCAAAGAACACTAGCTGTGGCAGTGCCTACCCCCAGCCAGTGGAGGGAGACAATGATGGTCACGCCAGCCATTCTGTGGCTGGACTCTCCTGTCCTTGCATGTACTTCATGAAGAGTCTACCTCAGGCTTGTGTGGACTAGGGAAGTAGGAGAACTAGGGATTTCATTTTACATTTACAAAGCCCTTTACTTTATATTATTTTATTTCAAATTAACTACTGAAGAAAGATGATAGAAAAGTTATTTTTTTATTTTTTATTTTTTTGTCTTTTGGAGTTAATTTTTTGTCTCAAACTTATCTCAAATTTATTTATTCAAGCCCATTCTTGAAGCTTTAGTTTTCAACAGGAACAAAGTAACCAAATAGCTGGAGATAGTCAGATCAATCTACCATTTTGTTGTCGCTGTTGTTCTGGGTCAATTAAATATTTGATACTAAAATTGAAATATCCTAATTAAGAACGTTTTTGACATTCCACAAGAAATCCTAAATACTCTACTTGTTAAAGACGATACTGACTTTCACAGTCAATGAGATAGGATGTATATGTTGTTGGCCCAATCAGAAAACTTTTCACTGTGAATTTGATTGCACAATTTTGCTGGTCAGTCTAGAGGAGAAAAACACATTTGGAAGGAAAGAATAAAAAGCAGAAATCAATTGCGAATCATTTACAACTCTTGGAAGAGTATATATGATCAAACTTGTTCTAAATTATTGTGCTCATTTTTAACCTCTTAACAGAGAATGAAGGAAAAAAGGGCAGGAAACTAACATTTTTCTATGTTCTAGAATCTTAGTGATTAGTAGACTTATTCTTCATGTAGTCATTTCATTTAATCCTCACCACAATCTACTTGGTTGCATTACTTATTCCTTGCTTTAGAGATGACATATGTATAAATATATATATATATATATATATATATAAAGAGGCTAAATGTTTTACCCAAAGTCACCCAGTTTATAAATGACATTTTGAAACAAGCTACCATCATATATAGCTTCCCTTCACCTTGGATGCAGTGTGGGAATCCTATGAAAGAAACCTGAGTTTCTTCTGAGGAGTCCCATTTAAGGTTTCTATATAGGAAACATTTGTTCACAGATAGGGTGACCAGTCATTATTATCGAGCAAACGTCAGCAGCATCAAAATCTTGAGTGATGTCTATGAGGAGCGAGAATGTGCCAGCTTCATTAACCCCATTCGTAACAGCGTTCTTCATTAACCTGCCAATAAAGTCAATAATGGGAATCCCTGTTGTTCTAGAAATGAAACCTATTGGGTTACTCCTTCCTCCAGGACATTTTGGCCATTTATGTTTTTGGAAGTTTGACTCTAAATTCTGAGACTTCCCTCTTGCCATTTGTACTTTAAAAAGACACTGGGGAGGGTATGTGCTCTGGTAAGCGCTGTGAATTGTGCAAGACTGTTGAATCTCAGATCTGTACCTCTGAAACAAATAATGCAATATATGTTAAGAAAAAAAAAAAAAGAAGAAGAAGAAGGTAGCAGGAGGGGAAGAATGAAGCGGGGGAAATTGGAGGGGTAGAGGAACCATGAGAGACGATGGACTCTGAAAAACAAACAGGGTTCTAGAGGGGAGGGGGGTGGGAGGATGGGTTAGCCTGGTGGTGGGTATTGAGGAGGGCACATTCTGCATGGAGCACTGGGTGTTATGCACAAACAATGAATCATGGAACACTTCATCTAAAACTAATGATGTCATGTATGGGGATTAACATAAGAATAAAAAAAAATAAATAAAAGAAAAAAAATAAATTAAAAAAAAAAGCCTCTTTTCAGGGCCTCTGGGTGGCGCAGTCAGTTAAACATCTGACTCTTGGTTTCAGCTCAGGTCACGATCTCAAGGTCATGAGACTGAACCCTGCATCAGGCCTTACTGGGCCCTGCCTTCTTAAGTGTGGAATATGCTTAGGACTATCTCTTCCTCTCCCTCTGCCCCTCCCCCTTCTCTCTCTTTCAAGTAATAAGTCTTAAAAAAAATATATAAAGGCTCTTTTCCTGGTGTTTGCTCAGTTTACTAAGCTTTTCTCATGTATTAACTCATTCAAACTTTGTGACAATCCTATGGCACATAGGAATATAGTCACTTTTCAGATCAGTAAACTGAGATTCACAGAATGTTAGTAATTTGCACAGAATCACACAACTAATGAAGAGTAGAGACAGGACTTGAACTCATGCCTTTTGACCTTCATGATGGTCCCCCTCCCTGTACCTATCTATCAAATCTATCTACCCAAATGCCTTGGCCCCCCCGAATATTATAGATATTGGAATACAGACGCAGTGTTCTCTGGAGTACCACACATGCTCTCTAAGAAGAATGTTAGTGAGGCACACATCTTATGGTGCCAAGTTTAGTGCTAGACCTTGCTGCTGATTCATTGCCTCACCATACTTGAGACTTCCTTTACTCATAGCCAAATTAAATAAAACTAGCCGATCCCAATTATTTTCTATAGTTTTGCAACAGAATCCCATATTGGCTGTGAAATAGAGAAGGTCAGATCTTTTTTCTTTTGACTTCTCATCAGCGGGTGTCCAGTTCCCTGGAGATGTAGAACATGTCTCATACCCCTCAGAGCTGCATATCTGTACACCTTCATACTTCCAGACTTAGAACACATTTGCTCTTTTCTAAGTCTATATATTAAGCCTATTTTATCAGGAGGAATGAGAATCCCTGGAGAATAAGCTAAGGACTTAGTATTCCACCTCTACATTGAAAAGTAGCTTCCCCATTAAAAGGCAAATCCTTCATGTCAGAGGTTGAATAGCACAGCACTTAAAAAAAGACTTCCAGCTGGTTACATTTACGGGACTGGAAAAAAGGCCATTCCCAGAATATCCACTGGCTCGAGGCTGTGATGTATTTTTGTTTGATACTGAATTGGAAACATCGCACTTGTTCTTTCTCCCCCATGTAATTTGGTCCTGTGGACACGGCACATACACGTGGAACCCTGCATGGCCCCAGTGTCCTGCCATCAGAACCCCACCAAACTCGCATGCTCTCCCCACCGCTGCCGGGCTGAGAAGTCCTCCTGATCACACCCCTCTGTCTGAGGATAAATATGCAAGACCAAAGGCTGTTTTCCTATGTTATTTGGCTATCACAAATTCTTCCCTGAGAAAGGGCTGCAAGAATGGGAAAGAAGGGGTGCTTGGGTGGCTCAGTAGGTTAAGCGTCTGCCTTCAGCTCAGGTCATGATCCCAGGGTCCTGCTTGGCAAGGAGTCTGCTTCTCTCTCTCCCTCTGCCCCTCCCCCCTCTCATGCTCTCTCTCTCTCTTTCTTCTCTCTCTCAAATGAATAAATAAAATGTTTAATTAAAAAAAAAGAAGAATGGGAAAGGGCAGTCCCTCTGGGGCAGGGGATGCTGGTTTGATCATCTCCTCAATACCTCTTTGGGACTTGGTGCCTCCGACCACCACAGCTGCACCCTCCCTTGTCTCACTCACATGGCCCTACCATCCTCCTACTACAGCCCTTCTATTCTTTCTTCTGCTTCCCTGTTAGCAGACTCTCTCAACGTTCAGGCTTTTCATCTATGGTCATTTTTAATATCTTTTCTCAAAAAATTATTGAAGAAGAAATAGTGTTCTGTCCTCTCCCAAATATAGCTGCTTTCTCTTTTTAAAAATAGTGTCTTATTTTTTAAAAAGACAATAAGAATTGGGATGTTTCCGGATGCAAAGTTTTGCTGTTAATGCTACTTGCTGACTCATTTGTCCATGTGTATCTGACCCTTACTTTAGTAAGTAGCTGTAATTAAGTGTTTATCTATGGAAATGACTCCAAAATCTGGATGTCTAACTGACCCTTTGTGTCAGCTTCAGTATCTTACATTGAACTACATCCCTACCATTTTGAATTGTGAATCACACTTTTATCATCAACCATTACTAAGGAAACAGCCATAGTCACTTATCTTACAAGAGTTCAAAGAAACCAAGCAGTGAGCTGGTTCTGAGGCCAGAACCTGGTGACAATTGGTTGGGTGAATCATACTCAAGAAAGAAGGGCTAATCCTATCTGGAGGAGAAGGACCAAGGACACAAACTCAAACGCATTCCGAGCTGGCATCCATGGTTAAGGGGTCTGGTTCAGGTGGGAACAGAGTGCTGTATGGCAGTGGTTCTCAGGATCAGGGAGACAATGGAATGTTAAATCAAGATGGTAAGTCTAGGCGAAGCAGAATAAGGCAGAAATTAGATATAACCCTGGGAAAAAGGCAGCAGAAATTTAGCAAAGGGTCACTGAGGTCAACTTAGTCTCAGACATGAGTTCTAGACCCGATGTAGACCTGAAACAGGAGGATCAGATTCTGATTGTAGGTGAGCTGTCCACACAGAGTGGTTGTGGGATGTGGAAGCTGTAGGTAGAGGCCATGAGACTAGCAGAGTATGGCAAAGACTGCCCCCAGGAGAGAAAGGGCTCCTGGGGTGCTTTAAATCTGGGTTCTCAGTGGTGCAGGAACAAGGCAGGACTGAGTCTGCAAGAGGCAGGACTTTGTGTCTTTGGCCAAACAGGGCAAGGGCAGGGCACAAATGAGCACTGACCAGTGGGAACACCACCTGCTTGAACCAAAACTCCCAAATGGGCTTCCTGTGGTGATAAATCCCTACCGCCATTTCCTCAGATATCTGAAAGCTCAGTTAGGTTTGAGTCTTCACCCCTCGCTTCTTCATATCTAAGATGCCATTAAGTCCTAATAATTGTGCCTCCATTTTGCTATTAGTACCTTTTCTTTCTCCCACAGTGCTTTTGCAACCATGCTAGTTAAGCTCCTCTTGTTTCAATTAACGTATCATCCACTTAGCAGTTTTTCTCTCTCCAGCCTCTCTCCCATCAACCTGTATGGTACCAGATTTATTTTCTTAAAACCTGAAAATCTTTATTTTTTAATCATGCCATCCGCCTTTCCAACAGTCCCCAAGGACTTGGCATTATCTACAAAATAAAGTCCAAATCCTTTCATTCAGCTTTCTAGCAATTCCATGACCTGGTCCTCACCCACTTTTCTCCTTTGTTCTCTCATTCAGTCTTAACAAAACTCTCTCAAATGAGATTAGTCTGCCCACTATAAATAATTCCTACTAATTTTCATCTTACAACTTCTGCCCATGTGGTGCACATCCTTCAGACAATATTACCAACCTGGACTCTTCGGCATCGCTGCTCCCACCAGCCTGACCTCACTTATTAAAATCCTGCTCACTTCTTCTCTGAACTTCCATTAACCATACTGCCCACAAGGAACCTTCCTAGCATTAATTGCCTATTCTTTTATTTTGGTACACTTATATCCACTTTTCTAGTTAGTTAACTATCCATGTTTTTCATACTGCATCCTGGTAGCTAATATCATTGGGGATCCTACCTTGTGATCATCAATTTCTACCAGAGCACCTACCTCTAGAGAAGATGAGTAATAAATATTTTCTCAATAAATAAATGTTCTGTTTTTTTTTTTAATACGGATGTTTACAAGCTGTGATGGCTGCTATTACATTGAATACATACAATGTAGTGATCAGTTCCATTTTTTAATACACGGTCATATTTTGAGTTACATTCCTTCTGGTGGGATTGGATTTGGTGGATCCATTTGCACAATTTTATGAGGTTTCCCCTGTGAGTGAAAAGTGGATTTGTGAGATGGCATCTTAAGGTCATAACATCTCAAAAGAAGTTTTTGCTTCTTTAGAGCTAACTAAACATAATGGGCTTTGAACCCACAACTTTGGCTTCTGTAACAGAATGCTTTAACCATCAGAGGCATATGGGCCCTGGTCTATTTCAGTTTGGTTCAGCTATTTTCCATATAAATTAGCCTGATTCATATAAATGAGTCAATGAGTGTGGGCAATCATGCCCACAAGTACATTCAATATAGGCAGATACCCCATTTCTCTTTCTATTCCATCTCTAGTGAGTGAAGGCAAAGATTTGGTATAAACAAATGATTTTAACTTTTCCATGGAAAGGGAGTGTTATGGGCAGAGGGAAATCAGAATGGGAAACAACTCAGGGAGATACAATACCCAGGGTAATGACTTCCTTGTCCTCATACAAATAAATCAAATATAAAATCCCTCCTGACTTCGGTATTGGTCAAGTTACTCCTACACTTGCCTGTGGATGTATTTCCTTAGATTAATTTCCTTTCCAGTTGGGTCTTAAATAACATGTTTCTGATCCTTAAAGCCCAGGAGAGATATAATTCATTCCAAAAGAAAAAAAAATCACTTGTGATAAAAAAAATATACAGTGCCAGAAAATTCAACAGCAAAATGCCTCTGAGTAGCCTCGGGGAAGTCATGTTATGCAGAGAAACAGAAAACTCCTGTGAGGGGAGGCCAAGATACTGAAGGTGCAGTGGGAGGGACTGTGAGGCACATGGGACTTCTCAGCAGGATGGGCTTAAACCTTGAAGTAGGAGAACTCCTAAATATCTCAGGTTGAGTTTCCTGTCCCCTTGGTAGGATGGAAGCTGGGAGTCTAAATTAAACTAATTTTTTAATTAAAAAAATACAATATCCTCTGCACATCTAAGTTTGAGAACTGAGATTCCTACCCACTACACAATCAGATGGAAAATCAGAAGAGTCTCACAATGATTTTAAAATGTAAATGAATCTGGATGAAAAGTTATATAATATAGAAATCAAAGGTAGGATAGAGAAAAATAGCTATAAGACTGAAAATTCTCAAATGTGATTTGTAAACAAACCAAGAGCTGATGGCAGATGCTGGCTCTTTCCCAGGATTTTTAGATTTCTTCATTTGTTTAGTATAATCCAATTTTGCCCAGTTATTTGGGTTCACCCCTTGTTTTCTTGCTCTGGAGTCCGGCAGCATAACGGAACCAAAAGGCACCTAAGGGGCAGCAAAGAGATCCGGGTTCTATGAGATGCTCTAGCAGAAGGGCCATCAACAAGAAGATACCGGGGCTTCATTGCCCTCATCAATGAATGAGACACTTGGGTTAATTCACTCTAAAGGCATAGGCCACCCCAGTGGGAGGAATATTTCATCACTGGCATTGGTTAGAATTACTAGTGCCTGGATAATAAAAAGCAGACTGATTGTTAATCTTTTTTTATTGTTTGGAAGTTCTTTCCAGATAATGCACGCCTTTATTGCCCAAGACTCTCAGACCATTCCCTCTGCCCCTCTTGTTCCACCCCTGCCCGAGAGTCTTTTTCAATTCCTGAAGTCTACGACTTTTCTTTTCCTCATCAACATTTAAAGGTATCTTGTGCTTCTCTCCCAGCATTTTCCTGCTGGACTGGAAGAGATAGTAAACCAGGATTGTGTGGGTTACCAGCAGTCATGATCTTGTAAATTGGCAGGGAAGGAGGCATGCTTTAGCCTGCCAAATGGTGAGTGCTATTGAAAGATGTAAAATACTCCATGACTTTGATAGTGTGGAGAAATGGCTTGACATGAACTCTAACTGCCAGCCAAACCGAGGAAGTGACAGCTGATCTATTAGGCCTTCTTAGTTTCCAGGCATGAAGGTTCTTGTTTGTCCCCTGTGGCTTATTCAGAATCTGGCCTGAAGTATTAATTTGCAACCTCTTAAGAGAACAGTGAACTTGGATAAATACAGATAAATACAAGTCAACACATTTAAAAATGCTCTTTTCCTTGTTTTGTTGATTTTTTTCCAATGGGTTTAGTGTTTCCAAAGAGCTCTAAAATCACTTCTTGCATTCCTTATGCACGATTCTTACCAGCTCTGCCAACCTGGAAAAGCTCTAAGTGTGCAGAGGCAGCAACGCCAAAGCTTTAGCTGCTGAGGTGCCAGAGAACAGGGAGCAAAGTGGCCGAAGAACAGAAACCTCAGAAGAGAAGTCTCATGTCAATTACCACCCCCACTCAACTTTTCTTTGGCCTACCCCAGACCCCAGTGATGATGTGTGCTCCACGTTCATTGCTAAACCCATTCCTAATACTTAACCTCCCATCTAGCTGTTCTTTTCTGTTTCCCTTGTCATCTTTTGGGTATGTCAACATTTTTTGTCTTGTGTGTGGGGGTGGTGGGGGGGGTTCTCGTTTGCCTTTCAGGTAATTCTTTTTCTTTCAAGAAAGGTAGAGAGAGAGAGAAGGGGCAGAGGGAGAGGGAAAGAGAGAATCTTAAGCAGATTCCCCACCCAGCACAGAGCCCGACACGGGGCTGATCTCACAACCCTGAGATCACGACCTGAGCCGAAATCAAGAGTTGGATGCAAAACCAACTGTGCCACCCAGGTGCCACCTTCCAGGTAATTTTTAACTCATCTATCTTTTGTCTCTCTCAAAGTCCTTACTTTTTTTTTTTCCTCAGCCCTGATGCTACCTTTCTTTCAGTCCCTTACTATCTCAGAGTCATAGCAGGTTCTCAAATCCCTGAGGCACCCGTGACCTCAGAGCCCATGGCAAATACTTACACATTACAGGGGGACATCACTGCTGAGCCTGTGGTGCCAGGAGCCCACACAGAACCTGGAGGATGAAGGGTGAGGGAGGAATAAAGGATAAAGAAGGAGGGAAGATGAAGGAAACACTTCAGAGCGTAGCACCTCCTCTTACCCTAGGAAAGAAGCTTGGCCTAAGATGGGGGCTGGGAGTACCAGGAGATTCCGAGGGGTCGGGGGCAAGGGAATTATAAAGATCTCCAGGCTAGTGTGGTGTGGAGAACAAACAGATCTTTGGGGGAAAGTCTTTCCAGGCAAAGAATCTTTAAACAAAGTAGCATTCATATTCCATTCATATTTTTATTGAGCTTACATCATGTGCCAGGCACCACACAGGCAGAGGGTTGAACATGACGGACAAGGCTCCTACTCTTGTGGAGCTCACACTCTAGTACAGAAGACAAACAATTCAACAAGCCATTGTCGGCAAGTGTGACACATATCACAAAATGGAAGGTACAAGAAGCTGTTGGAGCATCTCAATTTGGAAGAACATTTTGACCTTGTTAGGAAATGAGGAAAAAGCCCTAGAATGTCCTTCCAGGGAAAGCATAGGGTAGAGTAACAAAAGGGTCTGAATCCCACCAATGCACACATTCCACCACTGCAAGAGGCCAGGCTTGCCCTGACCGACAGTTGGCCCCCGCTGGATTGGCTTTGTCCAGATGCAAGTGCTACTTCCATGGTATGTAATTTCTGTAACTTCTACCTGGATGCTTCTGCCTGACCCCAACATCTTCTCTTTCACCTGCATCTCATTCAACCCAGACCAGTGCCACCTCTCACAATATTATTGCAAGAGTAGAGGCTGCAGGGAACCAACTGCCTACAAACTAACTTAAAAAAAAAATCAATATAAGCTCTTGTTTGCATTATGTTGTTTCAAACTCAGTGTTCCATTAATCTACAGCCGATGATTAAGGAAGGGCGGAACTAGAGTACTACCGCTGACTCGATCCCTCTCACAGAATCACAGAATGCCAAAGGCTAAGGGGTCTTTGGGGACAATTTAGTCCAGTGGTTCTCACCTGGGATGGGGCTTTCTTATCTGAATGCCTGGCAAAGATCTTGCAAAGTTCGCATCCTGCCTATGCCCTACTCCAATTCTGATACATTTGGGTTGGAACGAGGGAAGGAGGCTGGCAGTCTCTTTAGAACATGATCCTCAGTAGATACCAGCATGTCTCTGATAGTTTCCTCCATCCCTCACCCCCCACCCCCATTGATCTAATCCAGTTCCTCCTTTTACTGACTGTCTGGGACTAGAGAGGTTAAGTGACTGTGTTGCACTTTACTTAGTAGTAAAGCTGGAAGTGGACCACAGCTCATAATATTTTTATCATTTTTCCATCCTTTGGGATCTAAAGGCAGGACTAGCTTTGAGGCTCCTTCCAGGCTTAATCGCCACCTGGCATTTCTAGTGACAGCAGTGAACATGGGGTAAGTTCCAGATCTCAGCAATGGTCTGGGCCCAGGGACAGGAAACAAATGCCCCTCATATCCTGGCCTTTCTTAATGCCGCTGAAGCCATGGGTCTTTGTAGCTGGAGTGGAGGTGACTCACGACCCCTAATACATTTACTAGGTGGCCTTTTACAGAAAAACATTTGCTGGTCCCTGATACAGAGAAAAGAGAGATAAAGAAAAGTCATGATGGGAGGAGGATTTGTCTTCAACCCCTTAAGGTGGGGGTGTAAAGGGGGTCTCTCTAGCAGCACCCTCAGGTCCCAGTCCTTGTGTATTCTTTCATGTCACCCATATCAACTTTGCTCTGAAGGCTCTTTCCACCTGACAAGAGCTGGTGATGTCAGTTTTTAGACTGAAGCAAAAGAGAAGGAAGACTGTCCTAATGCTTACAGCTCCACGGACATTAGGCACTCAGTCTCTCTGTCAGGAAACACCCTACCTTTTGCATGCAGGCCAGTGAACTGGGGTATTTTGAATATATTCTGATATTCTGTAGAAAACAGGAGGATAAGCATGCGCATGGCCAAGTGACTAGTTAATTAACCCCACCTTATCTCCAGCTCTGACCTGCTCACCAATCTTCAAGTCCCTGATCACCCACACATCTCTGAATAAACAGGTGATTTTGCTGCATAAGGTGGACCAGAGTGAGCACAGTACTACAGCGGGAAAAAAAATTCACTTTGACACTCTCTCTCTATGTGTCCTTGAAAATGAATAACTGCCATTAAAATTGGTATTCTTTGTCAGAATGACCACTTAAGCTCATTATCTCATAAGAATCCTATAAGGCAAGTATCATTAATCTCATTTTAAAGAAAACTGAGGCTGAGATTCATTTAATCTACTGCCAAAGCTCACCTTCTACTACCTTCCTAACAAATGATGGGATCCAGGTTTATTCAGTTCCAAGAACTGTGCTCTTTTATGATTAAAAAAAAAAATTGTTTCCTTTCTGCTCCTCAGTTTCCTTATCTGTGAAATACAATTATGGTAAATTCACTTCAAGACTCTGTCAGCAAAATAAATTCTGTTGATCCTGAAATCCCTAAAAGTTCTATTTGGCCACTTAGTAAAGCATGAAGATATGCATTTTCTACAGGCTGAGAGAATCCACTGAGATCCTGGGGTAAGAGCGGCGAATTAGCCAGACACCACTGCCTTCGTAGAATTTTGTCTAGTCCACACTGGTTCCCTTTCTATATGGCACGCTAGGATTTCAGATAATTCTTCTGGACAAATAGGGTAGAAAGAAGAAGTTTTATTTGAAAGCCAGTAAAAACATTCATAAAAAAAGAGATTATTCCAAAATTGTACCTTCATTCTTATTAAAAGAATGTGTTCAATGCTGTGTATTTTCTGAGCTTCCCCAATAGGTATTATGTCAGAGGAGATGTGTATCCAGCAGGGAGCAAAGAAATCTGGAGACAAGGGAGGGAGGGACAGAAAAGAAATGGAAAGAAAGCACAGACACTGGCACCCAGGGAGGCAGAGGGTCATGGAAAGCCAAGCCTGCCTAGGCACACTCAGGTGAAGACAATCTCAATTCCAATAGGAGTCTGACCTTTCCCTACCTTTCCACTGGAACAATCTTTAAAATGAAGAAGGCAACTTAAATTACAGACCCTCTGGAGAGAGGAACATTGGTGAATGGTCTTGTCCTGAGTAAAACATAGGTAAAGCTTTGAGGTAAAACAACGGACCGTGCAGACACAGAGAAAACTTTCACTATTCTGTCTGTCCCTTCTTAAGATACCTTGGTCAGCCAGAAGGCCAACAGCTATACCTCTATTATGAAGCAACTGTTCTGCAGTGGCTGGGGTCTTTTCCCTCCTTTGTACCCATCCACCATGCCACAACTAGTCTCTCTCCTTGGGAATCAGTCTCTATGAGCATATTTTTTCTGGGAATCAAATTCCCAGCAATGGCCAACATGAGAAGTAGATAGATGGGAATATTTCCCATCTGGGAATAGTATGAATGTAATAAAGGGGGTAGAGACAGAAAGAACATGGGAGTGATATGCACCATCATGGAACTGTGGAATATGCACAGATGAACCTCACTCTCTAACACCACAGTCAAACAGAACTTTCTGCAGTGGCGGAAATGTTCTGTGTCTGCATTTAGTGCCTATTAAACACTTGAAATGTTGTTAGGGCAAATGAGGAACCACATTTTAAAGTTTATTTAATTTTAATTAATTTATAGTTGCATGTGCCCAGTGGCTTCTGTATGAAACAGGGGAGGTCTAAAGGATACACATTAGACAAATAAATTCTAGGCACCAGAAATTCAGCTAAGGCTGGATCTAACATGCAAATTCAAACAGGTAAAAACAGGGGAGCTAAGAAATTCCATTCTTTTTGAGGGCAAACTACAGACCCTAATACCTCTTGCCCTGTTTAAGGATGAATAATAATAAAAAGAAAATAAACATTAGCCCCAAGAATATATTTTGAGACATAAAAGCACAAACACATATTTTTCATCACTTAGTATAGGAAATAAAAATATATTTTGAAAATATTGCTTAATGTTTCTTAAATCCTCAATAATACTCAAGAATAGGAGCACTCTATAAAAGGGAAGTTGAAAGATTAGTTGTTGAGACAAGTTGAGATGAAAAAATAGGTAGCTGAAAATCAGGAAGAGATAAAAAAAATGTCATTAGGTGAAATAAGGAAAGATTATAGACAGTTGAAATGCAGTCATAGAACTGCAATCTGCATGAGATGTCCCAAAACACATAATCAATATTGTAAAAAATCAAAGGAGCAATCTGGAGGATGCATTTTCAAAGCTCCATATGAGTGTAGATTAAAAAAAATGCGAAGAGATGCAAACCACTAAAGTTGAGATGAATAAATGGAACAGAAACAACAATCAAATACATAATCAGAGGAAAACATTCATAAATATAAAGACAGACCCAAGGCGCAGATTGAAAGAGTTGCTGAAAGCTGGCAAAATGAGTGAAAAGAAACGAAGAGCTTACATACCATTTTTTTTTTTATTTACTTTACAGAGAGAACGCGTGGGAGCATGAGTGGGGGCGGGGAGGGGCAGAGAAAGAGGGAGAGGGAGAATCTCAAGCAGACTCTGTGTTGAGTGTGGAGCCTGACATGGGGCTGGATCCCACAACCCTGAGATCACAACCTGAGCCGAAACCAAGAGCTGGACACTTAACTGTCTGAGCCACCCAGGTGCCCCTTTTAATTTTTTTTAAAGATTTATTTGAAGAGCCATACATACCTTTAATAGAAGGTTTGTATTTCAAGAGTTAGTAAAAAACTATGAGTGTTCAAACATACCACTCTTTCCCCAAACCCAAAAGAAAAGTGGATGACATACAAAAGAATGACACAGCTAATATTTCTGTCAAGTTCTGTAACATCACCCTTGATAGTCAACTGTGTACATGCACATTCGAGCTCCAGACCTTTCACTCATCCTCCGTCTTTTCCCAGATATACAGAACAGAATCATTTTTAAAATAAGAAAAAAGTATTTTTAAAGTGATAATGTAATAAGGTAATAAAAATACTAGTATGTTGAAGGGGTATTATTTTTTTTTCTCAATAGTCAGTATTTCATCAATAATATTAGGCTTTTTTCCTTGTTAAAATATGGACAGTGCTGTATCTCCAGCATTTCTTTCATAGACTGTTCAAGACGATTACATTTTGAATCCTTCATAAAACTACATTTTTAACAATATTCAGAAATTAGTCCAAAACAGGCTATAATTTTTCAGTTATATCTTTTACGACTGCTAAAACTGTTAAACTTTTATGTATCATGATAAAACTAGATCAGAAGATTGTTTTTTGTTTTTTTTTTTTTAGGTAGTACTTTTTTTTTTTATTCTTATGTTAATCCCCATACATTACATCATTAGTTGTAGATGAAGTGTTCCATGATTCATTGTTTGTGCATAACACCCAGTGCTCCATGCAGAATGTGCCCTCCTCAATACCCACCACCAGGCTAACCCATCCTCCCACCCCCCTCCCCTCTAGAACCCTCAGTTTGTTTTTCAGAGTCCATCGTCTCTCATGGTTCGTCTACCCCTCCGATTTCCCCCCCTTCATTCTTCCCCTCCTGCTACCTTCTTCTTCTTCTTCTTCTTTTTTTTCTTAACATATATTGCATTATTTGTTTCAGAGGTACAGATCTGTGATTCAACAGTCTTGCACAATTCACAGCACTCACCATAGCACATACCCTCCCCAGTGTCTATCACCCACCCACCCATCCCTCCCACCCCACCCCCCACTCCAGCAACTTGACTTGTTACAACTCAGCTACTGAAGCTTTTCTGCTTATAAACCATCAAATAATAAAGTGCAGAGGAGCAAGCAGGACTACACACCGGAGCAAAAAAAAAACATCATGTATGGTTACCACCAGAAGGTGCAGCCTTAGGCTTACACACTCCAGCCCAGTCATTGTCTTGCCTGGCTGGTTGGTTCAATTGTGTTTGGACTTTCTAGTGAAGTGTTTTACAAACACTGTTAAGGTCAACAGGTGCAAAAAGTAAACAGAGGAATTGTTGAAAGCACCAATAGGAAGAGACGTTTGATTCAGATGGGGAAAAAAGTAAAGATGATGCATGAAAAAATTAAAAGTGGATTTTTAAAAATGAAAAATAGTGCATGTGCTTTTGCTTGTGGAAATGAGCCATTGATTGGGCTATTGCAAGGATTCCACAAGACAGAACAAATCCGGCAACTGCAAAGCATACTGCACAACAGCAACAACCAGGAAAAGTGGTGAAAAAGTGACCGACCACAGGCGGTATTCCTTTGGTCAGCTCAGATGGGTAGGAGTTGTTGGGGGGCTCAGTGGAAATGTGGGAAGTGCCACAGAAGCGTCGCCCACGTGAGCCATGGCAGCCCAGCGCTTTAAGGCAAATACGACCAAGAACAGTTCACCTGTCACACTTGGGGATCATCAACACGTTTACAGTGTGCTTTCAACTGCTGTGTTCTAGAGAGAGGTGCCGACTATGATGTGTATATAAGCAAGGGAGAGAAGTCTCCGCTGACGTTAAATCTGTAAAGGGTGCCTTCTCTTTCCCTTCTGTTGGAGCGATACCCTGGGCTACAGGTTACACCTTCTTGTCATTGGTTAGGGATTACAAACATTTCAGAGCTTGGTATATTCTTCCAAGTTTCTCTTTGGGGCTTGGGTCCTAAGTTCTCAATCCTCAGGGGAGCATAAAGCATTTTCAAGGCCTGACTTGTCACAGAGGCTGAGGCCACGACCTGAGGGCTTCGCTGCCCTTGCCCGAGCTCTGGTGTGGGAAGCATCCAGCACCGTAGCTCACAGGGTGAGTACACCACAGAAGTTCTAGCCCTAAAGCTGCCACTAGTCAGCTGGGACTTTGGTCAAGTCATCTCTCCTGTCTTTGCCTCATTTTACTCAGCTCAAGAGTTCCAGCTGTATCCACTCCAAGAAGTCTACAGTTGGAAGGGAGCAGGGATGCCACAAGGACCCGGTCCTCAAGAAGGATGCTGCAGCCCATGGGTGAGGACATGTCTGCCAACAAGCCTCCCTTCTCTCTGATTCATTTTTAAGAGACTCTGACCAAGTTCAGTGGGCACGTGGTAGTTATGGTCTTCTTAATTACTTCTCGCCATCTATCATCAGACGCATTGCACGTCTGATGGCCATCATGTTTCCAAGACCACAATTACTCCACCGAGTAATGGATGAAAATAACTGGTTTCCCATCTTTAGCCTCTCGTAGAAGTCATTTCGCTTACTTTTAGAGGAGGATTAATGAGGTCTATCTAATTTTCTTTTGCCTAAGTTACTATATTTAACAGACTTTCCTCATTGGAAGACCATATGGATGATCTATAGCTTTCTGTAAATGTGTGAAGAACTAATTCATTGTTCCACCCCACAGAGTGATTTGATTTCATCTCATTTCCCTAATTTGGGGGAAAGTTTTCAAAAGGAAAAATGGTAGCTATTCCAAAACAATAGTTAAAGTTTTAATATATTGACTGACTCATATCGATGCCTTAAATTGGCCTGGAATATTTCACAAATATTTCACTCTGGAGAAAATTAACATGACAAGTTATTTTTTGTGAACACATTGGTCTTTCATCAAATAGAAAGCACTTCATTTATGTATTTGAGAGCTTCACATTACTCTAGCCCAGTTCTGTTGATCTCTCAGTACAATAAGCAGTTACACTTTCTGGGTATATAAATTCAAATATTAATTATGTGATTAGCAATTGCATTTCTAATTAGAACTTTAAGTTTGTCACCGTCCAACACAGCTTCCTACTTAACCTGTGAGAATATTTCTCTCTCTCTTTTTTTAGACGTTATTTATTTATTTGTCAGAGAGACAGAGAGAGAGAGCACAAGCAGGGGGAGTGACAGGCAGAGGGAGAAGCAGACTCCCCACTGATCAGGGAGCCTGATGCTGGACTTGATCCCAGGACCCTAGGATCATGACCTGAGCCGAAGGCAGATGCTTCATGGACTAAGCCACCCCAGCGTCCCTGTGAGAATGTTTCTATACTATATTTTTAGCTTCTGAAATACATCAAAATAAGAACTACAATAGCACAGAATGCTACCCACAAAACAGGCCTATCTTGAGAGTCAACAAAAGAGCCTAAGTTAGCACCTATAGGCAGCTGCTATCCACCCGTCCCTCTCTGCTGCTCTAATTCCTCAAGGTCATCCCTGCCAGGGCACTGTTTATCAGCAGCTCTGCCTCCACGGAGGCAAACCTTGCAGCACCGTGTCATCCCCGTGTCTTGGCCTCTGAGCACCTTAGCTAGCTGGCCAGTAATGGACTGGAAAAGAAATCTACCATCGACCCCACCACACACAGTGACAGGCAGAGACTCTCGAAGTCCTGGGGGGGAAAGGATGGGAGGGGGGGTGGAATTCTGCAGAAATAGGAAGAGAAATCTGAAATAAAGTTGGGGCACATCCAACCATTTGGTAGAATGTTGTGGCTGTTTTGGGGAACTGGTTCCACTATGGGGGCTCCTGCTCTAGGCACTGCTCACTTTGTCTCCTTGATGCTGCTCCTTGGTGTCTCCCATGAGGTTCTGGGCTTCTTTCTGTTTTCTGCCTGCCCGCTCTGCATCGCCTCCACACCTGTGTGCTCTCTCAGCACTCACCCCTGCTCGGCTCCTGCCACCAGCAGGTTGTAGCCTCCTAGTTCCTGCTTCCGGCACCGGATTCACACAACCTGGGTCCCCTCTTTGGAGGCCCCCCTCAAGCACCAGCTGAGCTGCCACGACCAACCCCAGATAGCACACCGGTTACCCAGCTCTTGAGGGGTTTTTATTGTTGTTGTTTTTGTTTGTTTTGGGGTTTTTTTGTTTGTTTGTTTTTGTTTTTGTTTTTGTTTTTAACTCAGAGAGCTGGATCCTAGTCCCTCTCTTTCCAGCCTCTCTTTGGCAACTTTGGATCTGTGCCTTGGTCTTTCATCCATGTACAGACCGTACTCTATCACTGGGAAGGAACACTTTTCCAAATGACACCTGAGTTTTCCAAGGTCGTCTGGAAATTTCATAATGGCCTTTCAAGCATTTCTGTCTGTGGCAAGCATTTGTCATCTGGTCATTCTCCTCAGTCTCTGCCAGATTCAGCTGCTTCCTCGTCCCTGCTGAGACATGATGCTGAGGTCCCTGGGGCTTCACTTGGGAAGGCACCCGAGATGTGATGACTCCTCATGCCCAGGCAAGGCCATGCTGCAGTAGGTTTCCACTGCAGACCAGCAACAGTTGGTGACCAAAGCCTCCCTCAGCTTCTCCTTTTCTAAAGGGCCTAGAGCTGACAAAGTATGGTCACTTGGGACAGAAAGTTAGGCTCAAGCAGAGTGAGCTATCCCTCTGCTTTGCAGAGAAGGTGGGTCTCCCTTCACTGGTGTCTTGGCACATCCAGAGGATAGGAAGCAGCAAGGGCTGGTGTGAAGTGACCAGAAGAGGCACCTAGGGATCATCTCCTACTGGGCGGGCTTACATTGTATGGGCAAGAACAGTGAGGCTTCCAGAAGTCCTTTCCCAGAGTCTCAGAGTTGGCGGCAGAACTGGAACTGGAATTCTGGTGTCTGAGCCTTTTATAGACCTTGGGGGTGAGGGTACCTTAGAAGATGACCCATAGGCACCGTGCAAACTCTTGGCTTCTCCCCGTTTCAGGTGACACTGAGGAAGTTCAGTTTTCAACTTGTCCGTTTTGGACTAGTAACAAATAGCTAAAGAAATTTCTGAACACTCATACTTCTCCTCTTTCCTGAAGCCCTGATTTTGACTGAATTCTATATTCCTGTCCTCCTTCTTCTCCTCCCCTGCTCCCCAACAATCTAGAACCTCTAGTGACTCTGCCGAAGTCAGTCTTCCCTCCTGCCCATGAAAGTAAAAACTAATATAGCACCTTAATATTCCTAGAGAATATTATCATTTGATATGCCAGTGTGAAAATGGGCAGTTTGCCAGTCTTGTCATTTTAGAAGCAAACTGGCTTAAGTAATCACCTAAAACATCCTCTTCAAGGGACTTCTTCCCCCCAACATAGAAAACAGCACCTGTCATTTCCAACTCTGAGGCACAGAGAAAATATTTCCCCTACTAAGTAATATAAGGGATTTCTTGGAAGCTTTTGCAGGCCTTCCATTTAAATAAAACTCTTTTTTAAAAGATAAAAATTCAACGCACGCTCACAGGGTTTCAGTGTTGTCAAATATTCAATTTAAACTCTCCTTGTTATTTACTTTCTCCTTCCTAACAACCATTATTACACAAGAGAGTTTTTCCCTGCAGAGAGCATTCATGCAACGTGGTGCTGGTGTTATTATTACCCAAGCGATTCTTGTCTCCTGTATGCTGTGTTCCAAAGCTTTATCTCCATTGTTCCCTTTGTCTCTCCAGCGCCGAGTGGGCATTCCCCACGACAGCAGACCTCGATTTTCCATCTCTCAATAGTCAGCCTGATTCAAATGGGATCAATTGGAGGGAGCCGGGGCCTGAAAACCACTCAGCAGCACTGTGCCCAAGGGTGTGAGAGGTTCCTGCTGCCCTGCCCCATTCTCACTGCGGCTTCCAAAGTGGCAAGTGCCCTGCCTCTTCTCTTCCTCATACAGGCTTTTGCGAGCATGCCTGAAACCAGGATAAAGAATGCTGCCTCCTTTCTTCTCAAAGGGCTCTCCCTTTATGTGTTGTTTCTTTCTGACTCAGGGGCCTGGGAGTAGTAACAGAATTTTCTGTTTAGGCTGCGACAGGCAGGCGGTAATGGGGATGACTCTTGGCAATGATTGATGGCAGCTACACATTTGAGCTTTTGATGACACCTCGGCTGCAGACCAGTCTAACTGTCACTGTGGCTGGGAGGAGACTTTTCCTTCTGCTGCCCTTGAGCTGCACATGGATTTGACCTTGGATTTAAGGCTCTTTCTTTCGTTGTTTTCATTGCTAACGTGTTTAACATATTGGTAATAGAATTAAGATAGCTCTCTTGAGGTAAACTGAAACCAGGGGCATCCTGGACAATTGCACAGTCAAGAAAATGAAGAATGAAGGACTCAGAACCATCTCATGTGAGAAGGAAGCAGAGACTGCCCCAGGCCACCGTCCTGTCACTGCTAAGGGCACAGGGTAAAATACCGGAAATGCTCTGGACATCTCTGGGAGTTTCTGGTAGTAACATATTCTGGGCAAAGCAATTGCAAACCCCTTTCAGTGATACAAGTAACACCAGTGCTACCTTCATGTGATCCGGTCATATGAATTTGTCTGCGTTGCTTTAATTTACGCTCCCGAAGACTAAAATAATCTTGAAGCGGGAGGCATTGCTTCATTATATGTACACCGGTAAAAATGCACAGTCACATTCTTTAGCATTCCATTGACTTCCCATGTTATACAGCAACAAGAGCCATCTCGTCCATTCCCATCCCTCTGGTTCACCCAAAAAAGCCGGGCCTAGGGAGAGGAAAGCAGCTTGCTTTACGAAAGCCCACATTTTTCTCCTGGCAGAATATGGCTAAACCTCCAGCCTCCTAAACTCCAGCTCCCTTCTTGCTACTGCACGATAATGCCTCCTACTTCATAAAGTTTCAAATTAAATTCATGATTATTTCTATAAATGATTTAACTTCTTCAGATAATCAAACCAGTGTAACACTTTATACTATATGTATTCTATATATATTAAATGTCTACAGACCATATACAGGCATGCTCCTTTCTCCCTATCACTTGTCAGGACTATCAAGGTCCCATCCAGTGACCATGACAAAGCTAGCAGGAAGAGGGTTGTAAGCTAGGAATGGCTGGCGCAGAGAGCTAACCAGGAGAGCAGGACCCAACTCCTCAAGGGAGGAGTCAGCAGTAGGAGTCAGCAAGACCGAAGGGGCTGGTGAAATAAACACGACTTCTAGGTAGGGACTGGGCTTCAGCCATGAGGAACAGAGGAGCTGGGTTCTGGACAGCGCAGTCAGTAGCTGGACACATGTTGAGGGCTGCACAGAGAGACACGACCTGATGTTGCTTGAATGTCTAGTCTGAATCACTCAGGTCCATCAGGCCCCCAGGTAGAAGGCAACAGTATATTCCCAGACCTGGCTCGCTGCCAGGCAGGGCTCTCATTGGCTCAGAGACAAGTTCAGGTGGGACTCCTAACCCTATCGTGCCCCTAACAGGTCTCGGCAGGAGCAAGATGGCTCCAACCACACAGGAATTCACTCATCCATTTCCAGGGGTGAGTGTTTTGGCTATGCACCAATACCTGCTTGTTTCTCTAACATCCATGATACAGAGAACTTGAATCATAGGTCACATTTCTGAGTAAATGCATAGGGAATTCTAATCGGTTAACAATGAAGACAAATTTAGGGTGCCAAAGGGTAGACATGTTTAGAGAGCTGGAAGATCTTTGAACTTCATGTCCATTATAGTAAGCTAACTTTTTGAAGTAGGGGGTTCATGCCTAGTAAGCTGATTTATGCAGTGGGTTAGGCTCAAATTCACAAAGTTTATGACTCAGCAATGTCTGTCTGACATTTATTACCACTCAACAGACTGGCAGTCATAAATCCAGCTTCATTTTTACAGTTAAATAGCTCCTATCATGAGACAAAGGAACAAAGGGAAATATTCCACAGCTGTGTTATTCATCCTGCATCTTATCAAAAAATAGAAAAGAGTATAAAAATGAATAGGTCATGTTGTAATAGTTTCATATTTATATGCATACATGCATGTATACTATGTACAAATACTATATAAAAACATGTGCTGAATTCTGCCTGATGCTGATGCTCCGCCTATGGGAACACTGCGAGGAGCCGTATGTCTTATCCTTCTGTGTCAGAGCAAAGCCATCATGAGCTCTCCTCGCTAGCTGCAAGTGTGGGGTCCTTGTACTGAGTCAAAGCCCAACAGGTAGACAGAGTTCCAGCCTGGGGGGGGAGGTGGAGGCAAGCAGAGGAAGTGAGACAGAGAAAGGTATCCCTGGGGAGTTCACATTGACAGCTTCTGGAACACTCTGGGCTCTGCTCTTCCGGGAAGGTGTTCCCAATTGGAGTTAAACCAGCAGCGCCCTTTCCCATGTAAAGTTCTATCTCATCGTGTAATTTTTTTTGGCTAGACAACATAATTTTTAATACTATACAAAGAATACATATAAATAAGTGTAGGGGTGCCTGGGTGGCTCAGTCAGTTAAGTGTCTGCCTTTGGCTCAGGTTGTGATCCCAGGGCTTCAGCTCCCTGCCCAGCAGGGAGTTTGCTTCTCCTTCTCCCCCTGCCCGCCCCCCACTTGTGCTCTCTCGCTCAAATAAATTAAAAAAATCTTTAAAAAAGGAGAAAAAATTGGGGCGCCTGGGTGGCTCAGATGGTTAAGCGTCTGCCTTAGGCTCAGGTCCTGATCTCAGGGTCCTAGGATTGAGTCCCGCATCGGGCTCCCTGCTCAGTGGGGAGCCTGCTTCTCCCTCTCCCTCTATTGTTCCCCCTGCTTGTGCTCTCTCGCTCTGTCAAATAAATAAATAAAATCTTTAAAAATAAATAAATAATAAAAATAAAAGAGAAAAAAATAAATGTGTATATATAAATACATATTTTTCATATATATTCTTTTTTTTAAATGTTTCAAGTTTTTATTTAAATTCTAGTTAGTTAACATATAGTGTAATATTAGTTTCGGGAGTAGAATTTAGTGATTCATCAGTTACATACAACACCCAGTGCTCATCACAACAAGCACCCTCAATACCTACCACCTATTTAGCCCATTCCCTGCCCACTTCGCCTCCAGCAACCCCTCAGTTTGTTCTCCATAGTTAAGAGTCTGTTTCATGGTTTGCCTCCCTCTCCCCGCCCCTTTTTTGAAATGTGAATGAGCAAAATGAGAGATGGGCAAGATAGTTTTATAGGTGTCTTCCAGCTCTCACACTGAATGGGTCTATTTTACAATGAATAATTATTAGCTAGTTGGATGGTGGAAAAGAGGAGAGAAAATAACATGAAATTGTTATGTTGTTTAATTTTTGTAACTCTATAAGAAAAGTATCATTAGCCCCATTTTAAACATTGAGAAACTGAAGCTCAGAAAACTTACCTAACTTGCCCAAGATCATAGAGTAAAGAAATGGCAGAACCATATTCTAAATCCAGGTTCGTTTTAATTCTGATATCATTTCCCCTATAGCATACTCATTATCTGAAATTTTGTATTCTCTAAGTAACTACTAATTTAATATATGCATATACGATCAACATAACACATATAACTCCTTGGCACTTTTTATGAACTGGATTACTAGTGTTTGCAAAAGAAAAGATAAATAGGTTTTGGTTTTGGTTTTTGCTCTCAGGGGTGCCTATCTCTACCCCCCCCCAAAAAAACCTTTGGCTAAAGAAGATCCTTGCAAAAGCGAAATGATTTGTTTTCTTCAAATCCCAGCAATATGCCAGAGAATGTCCAAAATTTACAAAAAGTAGGAACTGTACTGCCTTGCACTCAACATCTACAGAGAAAAGGTGCTAGAGGAGACACATGTAAAAAATGGATAAGGATTGAGTTAAATCCTCCCAGAGAGGTTTACCATTCATCTGGGAAGATGGGCAGTTTCTGAACCAGTGAGTGGGAAAGAAAACTCAAGTATTTGGTTCATTCACACTTCAAAACTCTCAAAGAGTAAACGGCTGATGCAGTTCCCCAGGTGCAAAACTCACCTTATTACACACCCCCATGGGTAGCTTGTAGAGGGTACTTATGAGCTTCATCACAATTAAACTCTCTACACCCAAAGGACACAGAGAAACGGTAGCTTATATAAAGAGGTAGGAGATGGGCTTCTAATTGGCCTTAAATTAAGTGGTAAAGAAGAGGATAATGAAGACAGAGGCTTTAAAAAAGGTAACTAGTCAAAAGTAGAAACTTACTGAAATGGCAAATATTCTCCTTATACTGACTATATTTTCCTGTTACTAATCACTTTTTAAAAATAGCAGCAAGTTCTAAGTGAGCAAAAGAGTGGTGGAGAAAAGCACAAGCCACTCCAAAGTTCTGAATATGTGCTCCTTATGGTCAATCAACATGACAGCCACAGAGTCAATCTAATTAGTGACAAGAAGAATTAATTCAGAAGAAAGGAGGGAAAACTTGAACCACTTATTCTTGCTCCGGAAGCCAACTGGACGCGTAGAGGACAGAGATTATCTTTTCTCTTCAAGGTGTGCTCTCTGATGTTCTGACAGTTCTGTCTAGAATAAGAGCTCTGTAGATTGCCTTCCTTCCATGATGACTGCCATTCATTCCATTCTTCTCACGCTCAACCGAGGAGATTATATTTTTATAAAATAGAGGAAGATCCCTACTACCTTGCTTATTATACATATGCAACATTAATAATTTCCTTGGAACTAATATTAGGGAGGCTAATCCCATCCTCCCATTCTGAGCTTCTTGGAGGCGATTTACAGCCAGATTAGTGGACTGATAGGACATGGGGTTGACCCAACATGGCGACT
Source organism: Neomonachus schauinslandi (assembly GCF_002201575.2). NCBI lineage: Eukaryota > Metazoa > Chordata > Mammalia > Carnivora > Phocidae > Neomonachus > Neomonachus schauinslandi. The sequence continues at coordinate 37,555,406 of NC_058404.1, forward strand.
CGTTGGACTCTCAGTAATAAAATGATAAACACTGGGCGCCTGGGTGGCTCAGTCGGTTAAGCGTCTGCCTTCGGCTCAGGTCATGATCCCGGAGTCCCGGGATCGAGTCCCGCATCGGGCTCCCTGCTCGGCAGGGAGTCTGCTTCTCCCTCTGACCCTCCCCCTCTCATGCTCTCTGTCTCCCATTTTCTCTCTCAGATAAATAAATAAATAAATAATCTTTAAAAAAAAAAAAAGAAAAGAATAAAATGATTAACACTAATGTTGTTATGCACACTGATTAACCCTTACTCTTAGCTGTGAAGACAACTTCAAGAAATATAAAATATACAGTAAAACATTTGATTTCAAAGCAGAATACGTGGTCACTAAGTTGACCACCACAAGAAACCCTATCTTACCATCACTGGTAGTCTGACAGACTCTTAATCATTTGAAGAGTAACAATTCGAGTAGAAAATGTGCTAAGAAAATAGCAAGGATGCAAGACGCAATTCATTATTGTGCGTATCAATTTCACTTTTATTTCTTTAATTAAAAAAAGGAATAAATTTAGCAGCCAAATGTCCTACATTTGTACATTACTTAAACATTCTGAAGTTGAAACAGCCTCTGCAGAGCCTAGCGCCCACCTGTGCAATGAGGCAATTTGAGCTGGACTTCAAACAACCGCAGAGGATGTCAACATTTGACCCATAATAATAGTTAGACTGTTCTTCAGAGACAATGTAACCTGTCAGTGATAGTTGGAGGTGGGGGGGACAGGTAAAATAGGATTTTTTTTTTCCTTCACTCATATAATTTGAAGATTATACAATGTGGATTTAAAGGTCAGAATGAATTGCTAATTAAGTTGAGACATTTGAAATTAGCAAATAAAAGTGCTCCTCAGAATAGTGGCTAAGGAGTAATTAATCATACAGGAGAAAAATGGCAACAAAGTAGAACCGCAGTAAAGTTAGTTTTTAAATAGTTGCCGTAGACCCTGCAGATGATGTTACTAAGAAACAGAAACGGTGAGATATTAACTCCCTTCCTTTCTGTTTAGGCTGTCCCCTTTCAAAAAGACAGTGTTCAGAGTTTTTCTAGGAAGATACAAATCAAAGCAGATATCCATCCGAACAACCTCTCTTTAGGTATTCAGAAACATGTGGACTAGTTATGACTCTTCCCTCTATGTTTTACTCAACATGTTATCATAAGCATAACCTTAAACTCACTCTAATTAATTTTTACATATAAGTCACTGATAATGGTTGCATTTTAACTATCATAATACAAAATTACTTAATACACTCTTTAAAACCAGTGTTGACCGCCCCCACCCCAACCTTGGAGAAGGCCTGCTTTAAAATCTGCTTAAGAAAATATTTTGGTTTTGGCTTCTAGGTGCTTTTTGTTTCCTTGGGTGCTACATTTGCCACACTTGAGTTTGAGTCCATGCTGGGGCTCTCAGAGTTTCCTTTTACATCAAGATATTTGTATATTAAATTTAAAGACAAATTTACCAACATGAATATTACAATGAAATATATAATTTGACATGCATATCTTAAACTAGAAAGCCAACTAAGGCAGCATTTATATAGAGATTTGTATTTTTAAGCACTTGACGTTTATTAATTAGCTAATCCACACCACAAACCTATGAGGTAGTTTAGCATGACTTTAGTATGAATAAACTAGGTAAGAAGCCAAAAAAAGAAAAAACGATCTGTCCCCATAGTAATATGTTGATCAAACCCTTCTCATTCTGGTTACAAAAGAACAACAATCAATTCTTTGTACAAGCTGGTCAAACAATCAATGAATATTTAGCTTGGATGGAATGTAGAGAGGGTGGTTATTTCTGACAGTATAGAAAGTTTGTTATTGGAGTTTGAATATGCTGTGCTCACAGTGACTTGTCAGTAACAGCTCACTCAAAGATCAGCTTTGGAAGAGGTATGGCCACAGCCCCTCCCCCCCACCCCAGGCTCAAGTTTGCCTCTGGGAGTATTAGCATTTTTCATCTGTCTCATATTCTTCTTCTCTTGGTCTGAACAGTCTAATTAACTCAATTCAGTAGAAAGGTATAAAGACTCTTGTAGTTCTTATTTACATTATATGTCATCTAAGAGGCAAATGAAAAACAAATCCTATATTGGTCTTTGTGCTCAAGCAATTGCAGATTAGAGTTTTATTACTATTTTTATCAGCAAAAGAGATCACTGTGGTCCTCTCTACTTAGCAGATTGTTTTATGATGGTATTTGTTAGTGCACTGGGCTGCAGAGTTGATATATAATGAAAACTCATTAATTTGGGTTTCACTCCCATGGCATTCGTGGCCACTGGCGCTGGTGCTGGCCAGAAGCTTACCTCTTACTTGAAGAAGAAAAACTCTTTGAAAAGTTAAGCGAGTTGCATGACCAGGTCTGTAGGAGTATTTTGTCTATATACAAAGACACAGATGATTTCAACCACTTAGCAAGTATCCTTTTAAATACAAAGAAAAAAAAAATTCTAATATAAGGATGCCATTAGGCTTCTGCTTATATTAATTTTGTGTCATTTTTCCCTCATTGGAGCAAAACTTCAAACATCAGTAGTTGGTTACTTTAGTTGCCATGACTCCAAGTACTCTGGAACAGTGAAAATACTTTATATATTGATAATTTGGATAGTTTCTTTCAAATAGATAGGGTTCCCCCCCTAGGTCCCTTGAACTGAGGTTTTATGGGAAATCCCAGGACTCATTCTTATCTCTCTGGGAGTCTCTGCCGTCATCAGGTGGCCCTGCCTGAGCAGCTCCACCACGGCCAGGTCCCATGGGTCTGTTCCTCTATGCCAGAATTAATTTGGCTATTTGAAAATACTTACCTTACATTTCACTTCCATCGGTTCCATAATGAATTGGAACATAAGACATGATCTAATTAAACAAATATAACCATACTAATACTACTATTGCTACTACTAATAAATAAGAACAGAACAAACAGCTAGCTTTCTGAGCAAAGGTGTCTCCATCTAAGACTTCCCCAAATATAAATAACATTCATTGGCTCTTCTTGTTTAAGACTTAATATGTCAACTCTGTGGTACATTGGACAATCATTTCCCTTATTTATGCAAAAATAAAAAAAGAAATTTGAAAACAAACAAGCAAAATCTCTGGCAGGATAGTCACTTTCACTTGGCAGGTTGCCAAGGAGCAACGGTATTTAGATGAGGAATTCTGAAATGATCTGATTATTATACCTGGAAGCTTATCTGTAAAGGGTTTGGCATAGCCTCTCTGTAAAGCAAAAGAGATCTATGTTCACAGGCTCAACTATATCAGGTTATTAAAAAACGAAACAAAACAAAACGCTTGAGAGTATGAGCTCACTCACTAAACACAAACAGAAACAAAGTTTTTTTGTGTTTGTGTTTGTTTTTGTTTTTTGGGTTTTTTTCATTTGTTTTTATACTTGGACAGTGCTTATTTTACAGCGGAATTGACAAATAAAGCATTATTTCACACATTGGAAGAAAAGTCATCGTTGCAGGTTTGTAGCTCTGTTGTGTGCTTTCCAAAACAGCAAGACAGATTGCTTGCCATCAAACCCCCCTTCCTTCCCACGGGACAGAACGTGGCTGGTGCAGCCACGTCTCTCTGTCGGCGCAGAAGCTAGCAGCCCTGGTCCCTCCTGAGTGGGCCCCCTCAAGAGAGTGGTGCCAAATTCCAAACACCTTCATAACAACACTGTGCATTTCTAAGTCATTTCATTTATTGCTCACTGAGTTGTAACCACCTCAGCTCTCTGTGGAAAAACAAGGGACGTCCAGAAAATCCGGACACCAGGAGATCAATTGCCTGTGGTCACAATGTACAAAGGGCAACAGCAGGCAGAGCACTGAGAAACAGTGTGAAGAGGAGGTAAATGTCTGGCTCTGCACACACCAGATCCAATCACCACGAAGACTTGAACCCAGAGAAAGCTTTACACTCAGAGGCATTCCCCATCAGAGAGGAACAGTTTTCCAGTCTGTCATACTGGCCAGTGGTTTTCTTTCCAAAGTGACTGAAACTTGGCTCAGCAAAAGGACTTCAGTGAGGAACAGGGGAATAGAGGGGACTCTCCATACCCAAGGCTGTCATTTCTTCAGAATTTACTCAGTTCTTCTCAAATCCTCAGCACCCCACATCAAAGCCCACAGTTCAGGCCAAATTCATAAGAAATATTCTTTTATTTCCCTCTCATTCGGGGGGTTTGCAATTCTTTTCTTGGATGCCTTTGGGAAAACATTTCATCAAGGTCAACTACTGTGAAGACATTTTTGCCTAAGAGGATCATCATGCAGGCAAACTAATTCTTTTCCTAAGCTATTATTTTGGCAGTTTGCAAAGAGGACTTGGCTTAACCATGAGAAACTGTTCTTTGAGTGATCAGAAAAAAAGGATGGGCTTCTTCCTTTATTCACCCTCTTTATTCTTGTCATTCAGATGGCAAACTCGCTCACAATTCTGAAGGTGAAATGAAGGAGTAGTATTTGTATCCATTATATATCTTCTACTGGTAGTGACTTGTTCTGGTTCCGTGCATGTTGCCACCAATCGTGTTCAGCATGATGAAAAAATAATGTGTATTTCTTGATAAAGGTGCTTTACATCTCAATCATCAAGGATTTAATGGAATAATTATATGTTGAAGAAATCTAGGATAAATTGAAAATTTAGATCTTCCCACTGTCTTTAAGTCTGAATGATGTTCTCACTGTTTGCTGTAGGATTATAATTTAGAATATGTGCTAAATAGATCATCAGGAAAGAATTAAAAAAATCCATCCAAATATCATAACTTACCACAAAATTAAAAGAAAGAAAGAAAGAAAGAAAGCTCATTCACTCTCCAAAACTAAGATTAGTCATATGTTAATCTGTGAATCCTCATAAGAAATGTTCATTGTTCAAAGAAGAATCCTCCTCTGGTGGTTGATAAGCAATTCTCCACGGAGAGAAATCCTGACATTTTTTTTCTCATCTCTTGATTGATGTTTTCACTACTTATTCTTCAGGCTATAAGACAGAAGGGAACACAGTCTTACCTTTTTTCATAATTACATATTCCAACCCTCCTCTCTCTTTCCTTCCCCCTCTCTCTCTTTCAGTCTCCCCCCACATCACTTTAGTCATCAAATTAAAGTAAAGCCAGGGGCGCCTGGGTGGCTCAGTCATTAAGCGTCTGCCTTCGGCTCAGGTCATGATCCCAGGGTCCTGGGATCGAGTCCCACATCGGGCTCCCTGCTCAGCGGGAAGCCTGCTTCTCCCTCTCCCACTCCTCCTGCTTGTGTTCCCTCTCTCGCTGTGTCTTTCTCTGTCAAATACATAAATAAAATCTTAAAAAAAAAAAAAGTAAAGCTGAATTTATATGATGAATCTTTTACATTCTAAGTAACCTGTAAATATAATAACTCAATTATCAATGCCATCTCTATGTATGTACAAGAAAATATATGTCTCAATCCTGTCATACCAGACACTAAATTCATTCTGAAAGTTCTTAAGATGAAAATGACAAATTGGTTTTTATTTATGGTGGACTGCATATACCCATCCTTAAGTTTCAGATATAATGACTTGTAGAACCCTCTTGGTGGGAGGAAGAACAACATTATAGCATTTAGATTTCAGATTATTGTTACAAACGACATTCTCAAGTCATTCAGAATTCTCCTTGTTAGAGAAATGGGAAAAATATTTTCTGGCTTTACTCTCAAAAAGTATTGATTAAAATTAAATAGGTAACTAATTCTTAAAGTTTTTGGTTTTGTTTTTCTTTAAGATAAGAAGATACTACCATTTATTGCATGCCTACTATGTGTCAAGAACTGCATATTATTTTACTTATAATTGAATCCCCACAACCACCTTTAATTTGGATGTCATTTCTTCCCATTTTAACAGTGAGAACACTGAGGCTTAAATTGGCTAAGTGAATGGCACATGTTCACACAGCTGCTTAGGGGTGGGGGCTGAGCCCTGGGAAAGATGAGAATCAAAAGGCTTGTTGACATTCCGTGCAGGGAATTTCTGCCACAGAATAGAACATGTCCTCTAGCTGCATGTGAGGCTACCAAAACAGTCTCAGCTCATAGTCGACAATTATCCTTAAAGCTATATTTTTAGAAGGGGCGGGAAGCAAAAGTGCAGGAGCAGGTTAGAATCCTCACATAGATTCTCCTATCCTTCGTCACTAAGAGCTAAATATCGTAGTGGAAATCTGGTAAATGAAAGTTCACAAGCTACAAAGGAAAACTCTGTCACTCACCTAGAAGCACACAGCATATCTTAAAATTTTATTTTCCAAAATAAGTGCTGTCACAGAATATTCTTAGGATGCAGATAAGAGTTTGACTGTTGTTGTATAATGCAGACCAAAAGAAAACGGAAACCATATGCATTTCTAGGTTAAAAAGAATTGCTTTGGAATTTTGCCTTTGAATGACCCTGATAAGCACAGCCACTTTTAAATGGTTGTTATAAAAAGAAAAATCCTGTTTTGGAATCCCATATTCGGTTTCTGCTCCATCCGGTCATGACCTGAGGAAATTCTACAGTCCTTGTTATTTTCGTGTGTTAATGTGATATAAAGGTTGAAAGTTCTCAAGAAGCAAACAAGTATAATCTTATTTTTATAAATTGCAAAGATCAACACTTTTCAAATTAAAGTGAGTTTAAAGTGTCATATCTCCTTGTAGCAGTGACAGGACCAAACACACACGCAGCTGAGCAGTCTTCAGTTATGATTACATCATTAGAGGAAACTAAACGAGGTTTGTTTTTTCTTTAACTTATAGTAAAAGTGGTATATTAAGAACTTAATCCCATAATGAGCAAAAATATCACACTCGTCCTTTTATAGTCAGAATGATTATTCAGATCCTTTCTGAACACAGAAGTAATGACAAATTAAAATGTCTTTCAATTCCATATAGCTTTTATAATTATTCATCCGTTACTCTTATTATTGCTGAAAAGGCTCCTTCATATTTTAGTCAGCATCCCATTTGATACAAAAGAACATGGAAAATTTTACTGCTATTAATAAGTATGCAGCCATCCAATCCAAGAAGAAAATTCTTTTTCATCTGAGAGATAAGCTGCATAATTCATGTATTTTCAGAAATTTCTTTAAATAGAAAATTGAAGAAAGGCATAGGGAAAAAAGAATTCATTATACAGTTTCCATTTGTGGTGAGGGACAGTCTCTGTTCTCAGAGTCTGAAATTTAATTCAATTTGAAGAGACTTTCAACTGCATTATATATGTACAAACACCCTCATAGAGCTCACTTTATTTTTGACATATATCATCATAAAAATGTTACAACAAAGCTGCCACTTCACTTAAAATAAATGTTACTGAAGATCACTAGGTACTTTTCTTTGGGTCTTGAAATGCAGTTAGAAAAACTTACAGCAATTTGGAAGGGGTACCTTCTGTTTTCCAAAGAGAGAAATGTCCATGTCCATGAACTAGGGGGCTCCCTGTGACTGTGAGCTCCAGCCCCTGTAGGAGCTCTTCCCAGACAGAGACTTAATGGCCTTGCAGGGTAGGTCTGCATTCCGAGACCGCAAGCTGAATGAGAAGCACATTTGCAGGACCAGTTAAGTTAAAAGGCTTCTCTTCGTACTAGCTGTCCTTTTGCCCATTCAGACGTGGAAGTTTCAGAGAGGGTGGTGCTCCAAACTGGGCATGAGGTATAGTCTTATGTACACTGGTAAGGACTTCTTCTTCTTCTTTTTTTTTTTGTAATTGAAGTACAGCTGACACACACTGTTTCGTTAGTTTCAGGTGTACAACCTAGGGATTCAACAACTCTACACATGCTGTGCTCACCACAAGTGTAGCTGCCATCTGTCACCATACAAGACTATTATGACACCATTGACTAGATTCACTACGCTCTACCTTTCATCCCTGTGACTTATTCATTCCATACCTGGAAGCCTGTACCTCCCACTCCCCGTCACCCATTTTGCACATCCCCCCTCCATCCTCCCTTCTGGCAACCACCAGTTTGTTCTATTTATGGCTCTGTTTCTGCTTTAAAAAAAATTACTTGTTTGTTTTTTAGATTCCACATATAAATGAAATCATATGGTATTTGTCTTTTTCTTTCAGACTTATTTCACTTAGCAATACCTTCTAGGTCTACCCATATTGTCACAAATGGCAAGATCTCATTCTTTTTACCTAAAAAGGAGTCTTCATAACAGAGATTGAACTGTTTTCACCATGGAAAATCACCAGAAATGTATGCAGTCTTCCTGAGATGTTATCAAGGTTGGGGGGAAGGGTGGGGAATATGTTTTCACCAGTGTGTTTGGAGATGGCTGCTGGAGAAAAATTGATGTGTTTGTCCCGCACTGAATTTAAACTGTTCAATAAGCCAATTAAAAAACAAAGCAGGATATCCTCAGCTGTGATGAAACCTGGTGTCTGAAACCCAGAGAGCAAGTTAACAGGGACATGAGAAACGAAATCATGGACCATGGCCTCTATGAAATAATGTGGCCAGAATGTGTTAGGTTTGTTGGATGAGGAGCTATGTTCTAGACACTTTCCACACACATGCTGCTGAACAGTCATGACTTCAAATGTGTTCAATCTACTGCCGGAGATGTGCCATGAATGATATCCAAGGACTTGTCATCTTTGCTCAGTTTATTACCATAGGACACAGATAACCCAAATTAAACTAGATTTCCCAAATCAAGCTTCTAATTTCTATTCTTTCTTTTCCTGCATTACCTAACCCAACAAATAAGAGCTCAAGGCAGAAATTCAGTGTTTTCCCAGGCTTGTTTCTTTTTCTCCTCCATCCCATAACCAGCCAGCCACAAGTCTTATTGGCCTCCTATTTCATTCTGAAATGAGTCATGTCCTCTGCACCCCAGGCCCATGCCCGATTCCAGGCCCTTGACATGCCACTTGGCTTCTCTCTGGCATCTTTGCAACCAGCTCTGCTGCATCATCACACTGGTATTGTAGTGCTTCACTGGGTTCCCGCCACCTACTGGAAAAAAAATGTAATACACAAAGGTCATTTGTGATGAGACCACCGTCTTCTCCTCCAGCTCCATCTTTTTGTCAGTGATCCCTGTATCACACTTAACTCCCATCACAGAGAGTTACTTGAGGTTGTTGAAACTGCCATGCTCCCATGTGCTTCTACAGTTTGCACAGGCTCATCCTTCACCCCTGGGCTTCTCCAGCTTTTCCCAGTCCTCTTAGCAGAAGCAAGCTTCCTTAAAATATCCTTTCCTGAACTTACCTGGACCCAACCAAATGCATTTGGAATGTTTTGAGCAGCCACTAGGGAATAGAGAACAAAACCTCAAGAAAATGCTCAAGCCACAGCAAGTGATCAGTAAACTGCTATGCTTCAGACAAGGGGTGCAATGCGTCTTGCTTCTGAGAATGGTGAAAGGCAGGGGAATGAGCGGGGCTGGAGAAGAAAGAGAGAAAAATGTGGGAGAAAAGATGAAATGTGGAAAGAATGGAACCTGGAAAATGGATTTGGTCTGTGCATGGTGCTACCTCTGGATGATGCCCTAATCTTTGAAATTCATCTAGACAAATAAAATACTTGCAAAATGTTAATTGTTAGTGGAAGTTGCTGCAGTCTGAGTGATGTGGGGTGGAGGTGGAGGGGAGAAGCACTCAAATGCGCAGGGGAGAAAGATGTAGAAAGACCACAAGACACTGGGAGTTAAAAGCAAAGGCAGGACTTTGGATCTTAACAGATTGCTGTAAACTTTGTGGGTAGTCCCACGCCAAACCAAGAGGACTGAAAGTGGGGTGGAGTTCAGCCGGCACAGCTAACATACAGGTAGCGCAAGATGAATTTCTCCAAATCCTTCCGGGAAAAACAAATCCTATATATTTATAACCCACTGAATAAAGAAATCATTTAAGAAAATTCAAGCTAATTCAGAGAAAAGTCAGATATTATGAACATCCAAGAAGCTGTGAATATTCAAAAGTACAGAATATTTAAAATGAATGCAAGTCCATCACTTCCTAATACACAAAGACTAGCAAAACTGACAAGAATGATTTGTAATTAACTTACCAGAACACCTAAGAAAACAAGCCTCCTCCGCTGATATAGAATTTGCATTGTTTATATGCAAATGAATGCTCCTAAAGTGCTTGAGAACAATTTATTCCCTTAAGAAGGCAAATATTCTCTCTATAATCTTGTTTATACTATTCATTTGCTTTGCAAAACATTTTTCATAAAATCACAAAATAATGAAATGTTAGAGGCAGAAGCACCCCAGGGATTGTATAGGAAAGTCCAAAGTCCTCATTTTATAGATGAAAAATTCAATGGAGCCCCTGACACACCTGTATAACCCTAGCATTTCTGAGGTCCACATCCTCAAACCGCAGACCCCCTTATTGGGGGGATTCCACTCCTCCTACAATGGGGTTCTAGTCACAGCTGGGGCAGATGCAAAGAGAGCAAGAAAGCTGAAAAGCACTAGGCTTTGTGGCATCATCAGGACCCATCAGCCTCCTAGATCTAGGTGAGAACCCAGTACCCCTTTTCCATTCACTTACAGATCTGGAGGCCTGGTTAGTCCTGGTTTGTTCTAAGCCTCAGCTCCTACTTTGTCTCCTGCAGGAAATTCTTCCTGATGCCCTTTTCCCTAGCCTGTCTTAGTTAGGGCCCATTCTAAGTGCTTTCCTCTACTGTTTCTCTAACCACATCATATTGCCATCTTTTGCTTACTGTCTGTCCTCCCTCCAAAGAAGCCTGGGACTTGATTTCTGTATTTTCAATGCTTGCAATAAGGCCTGACACAGAATCAATGCATAACCTTCTCCAAATAAACACAAGAGACCAGAAAAGGAATCAGTTGGCACATTGGGAAGAAGCCTAATACCCAGATACTCACATTCCTCAGTTCCCTGTCCTATATCTTGGGCAAATCCACTTCCAGCCTTCATTTACAGAAAAGAAAAGTAACTAAGAATTCAAAGCATCTCTATTCTTATCTCTGTCTACTATTCTTATAGATTCAAAGGGCTTACGATTTAAAGTTAAAAACTTGGTACATAAATATCCAACTAGTGATAACAGGTGTTGGAGTTTAAAATCAAGTTTTCTAACTTTATTTAGTGTCAGCTTATCCATCCAAAAAACAAAGACGTCAATAGTATCTTCCACACGGGAGTGTCATGAGGATTAAATGAGATAGTATCTGTGAATATGTCCAGTTACTATGAAAAATTTAGAGATTCTTCTGTCCTTATCCTTACTCTTAATCACTTGAAAAGAAATTTCTGAGGTAGCCATTACATAATAAAGAATTTGGTTTTTTTTTGTCCCAGGTTCCTGGGGTGGAGATAAGCCCTTGGAATTTCCCAGTTGTTAGGAGTGTCTTTACTTTTTGGTTTTGGTTTTTGTTTTTAACATACACGAAGTGACGTTTGGCTTTTCTCCCTGTGTGTACTTATTTATTTATTTATTTATTTTTAAGTAAAATGTAATTGACATACAATATTATATTAGATCCAGGTGGACAATATATACATCATGAAATGCTCACCATGATACAAATAGTTACCTTCTTTCACCATAAAGTATAGTCAATTCATCTATGATAAAGGAGGTGATAGCATACAATGGGGAAGAACAAAGCTGGAGGGGTCACCATTTCAGGTTTCAAGATACATTAAAAAGCTGTAGTCATCAACATAGTATGTATGGTATTAGCACAAAAATAGACACATTATAAATGGAACAGAATAGAGAGCCCAGAAATAAACCCATATTGTTACGGTCAATTCATCTATGGCAAAGGAAGCAAGAATATACAGTAAATAAGTAGTGTTGGGAAAACTGGACAGCTACCTGCAAGAGTGACACTGGACCACCTTCTTACTCCATACATAAAAAAAACCTCAAAATGGATTAAAGGCTTAAATGTGGTGCCTGAAACCATAAAACTCCCAGAAGAAAACCTAGGCAGTAATCTCTTTGACATCAGCCATAGAAACTTTTTTCTGGCTCTGTCTCCTCAGAGCAAGGGAAACAAAAGCAAAAATAAACAATTAGGACTACATCAAACTAAAAAGCTTTTGCACAGGAAGAAGGACATCAATAAAATGACAGGAGTGCCTTTGTTATTCATAGTGGGCCCTGACAGCTTATGCTAATGAGGTGACTCATAGTGAGTCCCTACATAATTTCAAGATGGAGACTGGCCATGCTGGAAAGATCCACCATGTGATTAGTGGGTTGAGGCTTTGAGCCAAATGACATCATGATCTCTGTAGAGGGGAGGAGGGGCTGAAGATGGAGTTCAGTCATGTGGCCAAGGATTTAATCTATCATTTATCATAAGTAACAGAATCCCAGTAAAAACTCTGGACACTGAAGTTGTCAGAGAAGGAGCTCTACCATCAAATGCCAGACCTCAAATCCCACAGGCTGCTATGAAGTTCAAATAAGTTAGTACACATGGAAGTATGATGTACCTCGTCCATATGGAACAACAAATCAATGTTGTCTCTTATTATCATTACTAGTACTAGTATTACTCTGCTCCATGGGCCCCTGCTTTAGGCTCATTAGATTACTGTGTCTTACGTAATTGGCAGAAAGAGAGACAGGGTGTTGAAGTAAGATATGGTTTCTGGAACCCAAGGGAAGCTCTGGTTCTACATGTTTCCAGTGTAGGTGAAGAATCATGGAAAACAATGGCATACAACACAAAGATAGTGGGGGAAGGATGAATGCTAATATTTGATGCGTGCACAACATTCCCTCCTGCCAAAAAAAAAAAAAAAGGCTAAAATGGTCCAGACTGTACTGTCCACTATCTTACCCAGTAGCTACATGTGGCCGTTTAAATGTAAGATAATTAAAATTAAATACAATTAAAATTTCAGTTCCTCAGTCACACTGGCCATATTTTAAGTACTCCATAGCCACATGTGGCTAGTGGCTACTACATTGTATAGAATAGAGACAAATCATTTCCATCATCACAGGGGGTTCTATTGGACAGTGCTGGTCTAGAAACACCAAAAGTATCTGATATGCTTTCAAATATAAACCATAGTTCCTTTATATGTTCTTTTAGGTATGTTTATACATACATATACAATTACATATATTATGTATATATATGTACATATATATAATTCAAGTATAGTTAACATATATTGGTATATTAGTTTCAGGTATACAACATAATGATTCAACAATTCTATACATTACTCAGTGCTCATCATGATAAGTGTACTCTTTCTTTTTAAAGATTTTATTTATTTTTTAAATTTTATTTTATTATGTTATGTTAGTCACCATACAATACATCATTAGTTTTTGATGTAGTGATCCACGATCCATTGTTTTCATATAACACCCAGTGCTCCATGCAGTACATGCCCTCCTTAATACCCATCACCAGGTTAACACATCCCCCCAACCCCCTCCCCTCTAAAATCCTCAGTTTGTTTCTCAGAGTCCAGTCTCTCATGGTTCATCTCTCCCTCCGATTTTCCCCCCTTCATTTTTCCCTTCCTTCTCCTAATGTCCTCCATGCTATTCCTTAGGTTCCACAAATAAGTGAAACCATATGATAATTGACTTTCTCTGCTTGACTTCTTTCACTTAGCATAATCTCCTCCAGTCCCATCCATGTTGATGCAAAAGTTGGGTATTCATCCTTTCTGATGGCTGAGTAATATTCCACTGTATATATGGACCACATCTTCTTTATCCATTCATCTGTTGAAGGGCATCTCGGCTCTTTCCACAATTTGGCTATTGTGGACATTGTTGCTATGAACATTGGGGTGCATATGGCCCTTGTTTTCACTACATCTGTGTCTTTGGGGTAAATACCCAGGAGTGCAATTGCTGGGTCATAGGGTAGCTCTATTTTTAATTTTCTGAGGCACCTCCACACTGTTTTCCAAAGTGGCTGTACCAACTTGCATCCCCACCAATAGTGTAAGAGGGTTCCCCTTTCTCCACAACCTCTCCAACATTTGCTGTTTCTTGCCTTGTCAATTTTTGCCATTCTAACTGGTGTAAAGTGGAATTTTGGTGTGGTTTTGATTTGAATTTCCCTGATGGCTAATGATGATGAACATTTTTTCATGTGTCTGTTAACCATTTGTATGTCTTCTTTGGAGAACCATTTGTATGGTCTTTTGCCCATTTTTTGACATGTTTTTGGGTGTTGAGTTTGAGAAGTTCTTTATAGATCTTGGATACCAGCCCTTCATCTGTAGTGTCATTTGCAAATAATCTTCTCCCATTCTGTGGGTTGCCTCTTTGTTTTGTTGACTGTTTCCTTTGCTGTGCAGAAGATTTTTATCTTGATGAAGTCCCAAATGTTCATTTTTGCTTTTGTTTCACTAGGCTTTGGAGATGTATCTTGAAAGAAGTTGCTGTGGCTGATGTCAAAGACGTTACTGCCTATGTTCTCCTCTAGGATTTGGATGGATTCCTGTCTCACATTGAGGTCTTTCATCCACTTTGAGTTTATCTTTGTGTATGGTGTTAGAGAATGGTCAAGTTTCATTCTTCTGCATGTGGCTGTCCAATTTTCCCAGCACCATTTATTGAAAAGACTGTCTTTTTCCATTGCATATTTTTTCCTGCTTTGTCGAAGATTATTTGACCATAGAGTTGAGGGTCCATATCTGGGTTCTCTATTCTGTTCCATTGGTCTATATGTCTGTTTTTGTGCCAGTACCATGCTGTCTTGGTGATCACAGCTTTGTAATATAGCTTGAAATCAGGCAACGTGATGCCCCCAGCTTTGTTTTTCTTTTTCAACATCTCTTTGGCGATTTGGGGTCTTTTCTGATTCCATACAAATTTTAGGATTGTTTGTTCCAGCACTTTGAAAAATGTCATTGGAATTTTGATCAGGATGGCATTGAAGGTATAGGTTGCTCTGGGTAGCATAGACATTTTAACAATGTTTATTCTTCTGATCCATGAGCATGGAATGTTTTTCCATCTTTTTGCATCTTCTTCAATTTCTTTCATGACTGTTCTGTAGTTCCTAGAGTATAGCTCCTTTACCTCTTTGGTTAGGTTTATTCCGAGGTATCTTACGGTTTTTTGCACTATTGTAAATGGAATCGGTTCTCTAATTTCTCTTTCTACAGTTGCCTTGTTAGTGTATAAGAAAGCAACTGATTTCTGTGCATTGATTTTGTATCCTGCCACATTACTGAATTGCTGTATGAGTTCTAGTAATTTGAGGGTGGAGTCTTTTGGATTTTCCACACAAAGAATCATGTCATCTGCGAAAAGTGAGAGTTTGACTTCTTTGCCAATTTGAATACATTTTATTTCCTTTTGTTGTCTGATTGCTGTTGCTAGGACTTCTAGTACTATGTTGAACAATAGTGGTGAGAGTGGGCATCCTTGACGCGTTCCTGATCTTAAGGGAAAGGCTCTCAGCTTTTCCCCATTGAGGATGATATTCACTGTGGCTTCTTCATAGATGGATTTTATGAACTTGAGAAATGTTCCCTCTATCCCTATACTCTGAAGAGTTTTAATCAGGAAAGGATGCTCTATTTTGTCAAATGCTTTTTCTGCATCAATTGAGAGGACCATATGGTTCTTCTCTCTCCTCTTATTAATGTGTTCTATACATTGATTGATTTATGAATGTTGAAGCACCCTTGCATCCCAGGGATAAATCCCACTTGGTCGTGGTGAATGATCTATTTAATGTATCATTGGATCCTATTAGCTAGGATTTTGTTGAGGATTTTGGAATCCATATTCATCAGAGATATTGGTCTGAAATTCTCCTTTTTGATGGGATATTTGCCTGGTTTGGGGACTAAGGTAATGCTGGACTAATAGAATGAGTCTGGAAGCTTTCCTTCTGTTTCTGTTTTTTTTGAAACAGCTTCAGGAGAATAGGTATTATTCCTTCTTTGAATGTTTGGTAGAATTCTCCAGGGAATCCATCAGGCCCCGGACTCTTGCTTCTTTAAGGTTTTTGATCACTGCTTCAATCTCATTACTGGTTATTGGCCTATTCAATTGTCAATTTCTTCCCATTTCAGTCTTGGGAGTTTATAGGTTTCCAGGGAGGCATCCATTTCATCCAGGTTGCTCAGCTTATTGGCATATAGTTGTTGATAATAATTTCTAATAATTGTTTCTATTTCCCTGGTGTTAGTCATGATCGCTCCGTTTCCATTCACCATTTTATTAATTTGGGTCCTTTATCATTTCTTTTGGATAAGCCTGGCCCATGGTTTATCGATCTCATTAATTCTTTCAAAGAACCAGTTTCTAGTTTTGTTGATCTGATCTACTGTGTTTCTGGTTTCTAATTCATTGATCTCTGCTCTAATCTTAATTATTTCTCTTCTAATGCGTGGCTTAGGCATTGTTTGTTGCTTTCTCTCTAGTTCCTTAAGGTGTAGAGTTAGTTGGTGAATTTGGGATTTTTCTATTTTTTTGAGTGAGGCTTGGATGGCTATGTATTTCCCCCTTAGGACCACCTTTGCAGTATCCCATAGGTTTTGGACCAATGTGTTTTTGTTCTTATTGGTTTCCATGAATTGTTTAAGTTCTTCTTTGATTTCCTGGTTGACCCAAACATTCTTGAGCAGAGTGGTCTTTAGCTTCCAAGTGTTCGAATTTTTGCCATTTTTTTTCTTGTGATTGAGTTCCAGTTTTTTTTTTTTTTTTAAGATTTTATTTATTTGACAGAGAGAGAGACAGCGAGAGAGGGAACACAAGCAGGGGGAGTGGGAGAGGGAGAAGCAGACTTCCCACGGAGCAGGGAGCCCAATGCGGGGCTCGATCCCAGGACCCTGGGATCATGACCCAAGCCGAAGGCAGATGCTTAACGACTGAGCCACCCAGGTGCCCCGAGTTCCAGTTTTAAAGCATTATGTTCTGAGAATATGCAGGGAATAATCTCAATCTTTTGGTATCGGTTGAGACCTGATTTGTGACCCAGTATGTGGTCTATTCTGGAGAAAGTTCCATGTGCTCCTGAGAAGAATGAGTATTCTGTTGTTTTAGGGTGGAATGTTCTGTATATATCTATGAGGTCCCTCTGGTCCAGTATGTCATTCAAAGCTCTTGTTTCTTTGTTGATTTTCTGCTTAGATGATCTGTCCATTGCTGAGAGTGGAGTATTGAGGTCTCCTACAATTAACATATTGTTATCGATATGACTCTTTATTTTGGTTAACAGTTGGCTTATGTAGATGGCTGCTCCCATGTTGGGGGCATAGATATTTACAATTGTTAGATCTTCTTGTTGGATAGACCCTTTAAGAATGATAGAGTGTCCTTCTGTGTCTCTAACTACAGTCTTTAGTTTAAAATCTAATTTGTCTAAGAATTGCTACCCCAGCTTTCTTTTGAGGTCCGTTGGCATGGAAGATGGATCTCCATCCCTTCACTTTCAGTCTGGATGTATCTTTAGGTTCAGAATGAGTCTCTTGTAGACAGCATATGGATGGGTCCTGTCTTTTTATCCAATCTGCAACTCTGTGCTGTTTTATGGGAAGATTTGGGCCATTCACGTTGAGAGTGATTATTGAAAGATATGAATTGGGTGCCTGGGTGGCTCAATTGGTTAAGCGACTGCCTTCGGCTCAGGTCATGATCCTGGAGTCCCTGGATTGAGTCCCGCATCGGGCTCCCTGCTCAGCGGGGAGCCTGCTTCTGCCTCTGACCCTCCCCCCTCTCATGTGCTCTCTCTCTCTCATTCCCTCTGTCTCAAATAAATAAATAAAAAATAAAATCTTTAAAAAAAAAAGAAAGATATGAATTAATTGTCTTCATGTTGCCTGTGAAGACGTTGTTTTTATAGATTGTCCCTGTAAATTTCTTTTCTATATTACTCTTGGGGTCTTTCTCCTTTTATAGAAACCCCCTTAATATTTCTTGCAGGGCCATCTTAGTGGTCACATATTCTTTCAGTTTCTGCTGGTTTTGGAAGCTCTGCATCTCTCCATCTATTCTAAATGACAGCCTTGCCGGATAAAGTATTCTTGGATACATGTTCTTCTCGTTTAGTATCCTGAATATGTTTTTCCAGGCCTTTCTGGCTTGCCAGGTCTCTGTGGATAGGTCTGATGTTATTCTGATGTTCCTCCCTCTGTATGTAAGGAATCTCTTCCCCCTAACTGCCCTTAAGATGGTTTCCTTGGGGGGCGCCTGGGTGGCTCAGTTGGTTAAGCAACTGCCTTCGGCTCAGGTCATGATCCTGGAGTCCCGGGATCGAGTCCCGCATCGGGCTCCCTGCTCAGCGAGGAGCCTGCTTCTCCCTCTGACCCTTCCCCCTTTCATGTACTCTCTCTCATTCTCACTCTCTCAAATAAATAAATAAATCTTTAAAAAAAAAAAGATGGTTTCCTTGGTTCTAAGATTTGCGAGTTTTACTATTACATGCTGGGGTGTTGGCCTGTTTTCCTTGATCTTGGGAGGGGTCCTCTCTGCCTCTAGGACACAAATGTTTGATTCATTCCCCAGATTAGGGAAGTTCTCAGCTACGATTTGCTCAAGATATATATCTTCTAGTCCTCTTTCTCTCTACCCCCTCAGGGATTCCAATAATTCTGACATTGGAACGTTTCATGGTGTCACTTATTTCTCTGATTCTATTTTCATGGATTCTGAGTTGTTTTCCCCTGGCCTCCTCTTTTCCCTTTCTATTAATTGGTCTTCTAGGTCACTAATTCGTTCTTCTGCCTCGCTTACGCTAGCTATTAGATTATCTAGATTAGATTGGATCTTATTGATAGCATTTTTAAATTCTGCCAATTCAGCTTTCATTTCTGCCCTTAGAGACTCTATGTTGCCATTAATTGATTTCTCCATTCTAGCTATTGTCTTCACAATTTCCAGCCTGAATTCCATCTCTGACATCTTGGTTATATCTGAATCCATTTGTAAATCTGTGGCATAAGTCATAGTCTTGAGTCTTTCCTATTTTGGGGGTTCCTCCTCCTAGTCATTCTTTTGAGGGGTGATTGAGGGAATGTATAGAGTCCAAATTATTGACCACAATCCAAGCAAGCTGCATCTGCTTTCTAGGGACTTTAGGGTTGCTGGACTCTTGTTTTCCCAGCCTGCCTTCTGGGAAAGGGGCCTGCCATGCTGTTACTCAGGCAACCCTGTTTGGGCAGAGTTGCCCTGCCCTCTGTGGCAGGGGATGGGCTCAGTGAAAACCAGTTTTGGGGGGCTTTTGTTCTCTGGAGGTTTTCCCTGGTGGCTTTCTTCATCTCTTCCAAGAGTCAGAGCAGAAGAGACCGTTTCCAACCCTCTGCCTCAGAGCAGAGAGACTGCAGTCTGTTCTTCAGTGAGCTCTCCAGGTCGCACTATCTCTGTTTCTGTCTGTGCTGCTATAAACTTTAGTCCTGGGTTGTGCGCCCCTCAGCAGTGCTCCCAGTCCTCGCCTCCAGGTTGGGGCACGTCTCTGCCATTTGTGCTTCTAAAACTGCCAGCCGCCGCCAGTTCAAATGCATGGCTCTGCTGCTTCAGGTTTCTGTCTGGGGGGCTGCCCTAAAGTCATTTCCCTGCCACCACCGGTCTGCAAGTCTGTGCCCCATTCCCAGCGCGGGAGGCTATCACTCGCTGGCAGTGTAGAATCCCGATGGCTCAGCTTCCTCCCCCTTCTGTTTATCCTCCGATACGTGCCCGCAGAGTCACAGCTCCCTGCTTCGTACCTCGAAACCAACCGCCTGCGATATTCTGTTTGTAGAGATCCAGATCTATCTTCTCACATCTCAGGCTGATTTCCTGGGTGTTCAGAGTGGTCTGGTAGATATCCAGCTCAATTTTGGGGACCGGTTGGAATAGGGTCCCCTACTCCTCTGCCATCTTTTCCCCTATTTATTTATTTTAGAGAGAGAGTGCACACAGAGGGGGAGGTCGAAGGAGAGAGAGAATCCCAAGTAGACCCCACACCAAGTACGGAGACTGACATGGGCTCCTCGATCTCACAATGCTGAGATCATGACCTGAGCTGAAACCAAGAGTCTGATGATTAACCAACTGAGCCACCCATGCGCCCCTGATGATAAGTGTACTCTTAATCCCTTTCACCTATTCATTGATTTTTTCACCCACCTCCCTTCTGGAAACCACCAGTTTATTCTCTATATTTTTTGTTTGTCTCTTTCTTTTATTTGTTCATTTAATTTGTTTCTTAACTTCCACATATGAGTAAAAGCATATAATATTTGTCTTTGACTGACTCATTTCACTTGTTTAGCATTATACCCTCTAAATCCACCCATGTTGTTGCAAATGAAAAGATTTCATCCATTTCCATAGCTGAATATTCCATTGTGTGTGTATATATATACAGATATATATATACACACACACCATATCTTCTTTATCCATCATCTATGGTATTTTTATTTTTAATTTCTTCAGGAAACTCCACACTGTTTTCCACAGCAGCTGCACCAGTTTACATGCCCACTAACAGTGAACAAGGGTTCCTTTTTCTCTACATCCTCACCAACACTTGCTCTTGTTATGTTATTGTTCCTGTGTTTTTCATTTTAGCCATTCTGATAGGTGTGAGG
Organism: Neomonachus schauinslandi; assembly: GCF_002201575.2. Taxonomy (NCBI): domain Eukaryota; kingdom Metazoa; phylum Chordata; class Mammalia; order Carnivora; family Phocidae; genus Neomonachus; species Neomonachus schauinslandi. Next base: position 37,576,001 of record NC_058404.1, read on the forward strand.
TGATATCTCATTGTTGTTTTGATTTGCATTTCCCTGATGATTAGTGATGTTGAGCATGTTTTCATGTATCTGTTGGACATCTGTATGTCTTCTTTATAAAAAGGTATATTCATGTCCTCTGCACATTTTTAATTGGATTTTTTTTTTTTGGTGTTGATGTATACGTTCTTTATATATTTTGGATATTAAGCCCTTATCAGATATATCATTTGCAAATACCTTTTCACATTCAGTAGGTTGCCTTTTTGTTTAGTTGATGGTCTCCTTTGCTGTGCAAAAGCTTTTCATTTTGGTATAGTCCAAATAGTTTAATTTTGCTTTTGTTTCCCTTGCCAAAGGAGACATATGTAAAATATTGTTTCTATGGCTGATATCAAAGTCATTACTGTCTATGTTTTCTTCTGGGATTTTTATGGTTTCAAGTCTCACATTTATGTCTTTAATCTATTTTGAGTTTATTTTTATGTATGACAAAAAAGTGGTCCAGTTTCATTCTTTTGCAGGTAGCTGTCCAATTTTCCCAAAGTCGTTTGTTGACAAGGCTTTTTCCCATTGTATATTCTTGACTCCTTTATTGTAGATTAATTAATCATAGATGTATGGGCTTATTTCTGGGCTTTCTATTCTGTTATACTGATCTAGGTGACTATTTTTGTGCCAGTGCCATAGTGTTTTGATTACTACAGCTTTGTAGTATATCTTGAGATCTGGGATTGTGGTACCTCAAGTTTTGTTCTTCTTTTTCAATATTGCTTTGGCTATTTGGGGTCTTTTGTGGTTCCATACAAATTTTAGGATTATTGTTCTAGTTCTGTGAAAAATGTTCACGTTTTGATAGAGATTGCTTTAAATCTGTAGATTGTTTTGGGTGGTACAGACATTTTAACAATATTGGTTCTCTTAATTCATGAGCATGGAATATTTCTCCTTTTGTTTATGCCATCTTCAATTTCTCTCATCAGTGTTTTATAGTTTTTGGAATACAGGACTTTCACCTCCTTGGTTAAATTTATTCCTAGGTATGTTATTCTTTGTGATACAATTGCAAATGGGATTTTTTTAAAATTTATCTTTCTGCTACTTCATTATGAGAGTATAAAAATGTAACAGATTTCTGTATATTGATTTTGTATCCTGTGACTTTACTGAATTCATTCATCAGTTCTAATAATTTGTGGTAGGGTCTTAGGGTTTTCCCTGCATAGTATCATGTCATCTGCAAATAGTGAAAGTTTTACTTCTTTACCAATTTGGATGCCTTTTATTTCTTTTTCTTGTCTCATTGCTGTGGCTAAGACTTCCAGTACTATGTTGAATAAAAGTGGTGAGAGTGGACATCCTTGTCTTATTCCTGATGTTAGAGGAAAAGCTCTCAATTTTTCATCATTGAGTATGATGTTAGTTGTGGGTTTTTCATTTATGGCCTTTATTAATTGAGGTATGTTCCTTCTAGTTCTACTTTGTTGAGAGTTTTTATCATGAATATCTGTTGTACTTTGTCAAAAGATTTTTCTGCATCTAGTGAGATAATCATATGGTCTTATGTCCTTTCTCTTATTAATGTGATGTATCATGTTGATTGATTTGCAAATATTGAACCACCCTTGTATCCTTTGAATAAATCCCACTTGATTTGGTGAATGATTTTTTTAATGTATTGCTGGATTTGGTTTGCTAGTATTTTGTTGGGGATTTTTTCATCTATGTTCATCAGAGATATTGGACTATAGTTTTCTCTTTTTTTAGTATCTATCTGGTTTTGGTATCAGGGTAATTCTGGCTTCATGGAATGAATTTGGAAGCTTTCTTTCCTCTTCTAATTTTCGGAATAGTTTAAGAAGAATACGTATTAAGTCTTCTTTAAATGTATGGTTGACTTCACCTGTGAAGTCATCTGTTCCTGGACTTTTGTTTGTTGAGACTTTTTTGATTACTGATTCAATTTTATTGCTAATAATCAGTCTGTTCAAATTTTCTATTTCTTCCTGATTTGGTTTTGGAAGGTTAAATGTTTCCAGGAATTTATCAGTTTCTTCTACATTGTCCAAATATTAGCATATAATTTTTCACGTAAAATATATAATCCTTTATATTATTTATAATCCTTTGTATTTCTGTGGGGTTGGTTATTATTTCTCCTCTTTTGTGTCTGCTGTTATTTACTTGAATCTTCTCTCTCTTTGATGAGTCTAGCTAATGTTTTATCAATTTTATTGATCTTTTTTATTTTGTGAATCCTTTGACTGATTTTTAAAGATAAAATTGTTTTTACTGCTTTGTGTTTTAACCTCCATACTGTTTATATAAGTGATAAATCTACTGCTTTTACTATGTTTTGCATTTACTTGTGAAATTTTTTTTGTCCTCTCATAATAGTCTTACTACTTTTTTTTCCACTCCAAGAATTTCCTTTAACGATTCTTATAAGGCTAGTTTAGTGGTGATGAACTCCTTTAACTTTTGCTTGTCTAGGAAACTCTTTATCTCTCCTTCTAATTCTGAACAATAGCCTTGCTGGATAGAATACTTTGGGCTGCAGGGCTTTTTCCTTTCTGCCTTTTGAATATATTATGCCATTCATTTCTGGCCTGCAAAGTTTCTGCTGAAAAATCAGCTGATAGCCTTATGGGGTTTCCCTTGTATATAACTATTTTCTTTTCTCTTGTTGCTTTTAAAATTCTTTCTCACTATTTTTGTCATTTTACTTTCTATGTATCTTGGGTGGACCTCCTTGGGTAGATTTTGTTGGGGGCTCTCTGTGCCTCCTGGATCTGGATTTCTGTTTCCCTCCCCAGATTAGGAAAGTTTTCAGCTATTGTTTCTTCAAATAAATTTTCTGCCCCCCTTTCCCACTCTTCTCCTTCTGAGATCCCTATAATGTGAATGTTATTATGCTTGATGATGTTGCTGATTTCCCTTAATCTATTCTTGTTTTTATTAATCTTTTTCTTCTTTTTGCTGTTCAGCTTGGTTGCTTTCCATTACTGTCTTCCAGCTTGCTGATCTGTTTTTCTGCTTTCTCTGGTCTACTTGTTATTTCCTCTAGTGTATTTTTAATTTCAGTTATTGAGTTCTTCATCTTTTGTTCATTTTTATATTTTCTATTACTTTGTTGAAGGTCTCAGTGAGATCCTCCACTCTTTTCTCAAGTCCAGTAAGTCTGGAAAAGTCTTTATGACCATTATTTTGAATTCCCTATCAGGCATATTGCTTTCTTCCATTTTATTTGGCTCTTTTGCTGTGATTTTTGTCCTACTCTTTCATTTGGGATCTTTTCCTCTGTCTCTTCATTTTGTCTAATTCTCTGTGTTTGTTTCTATGTATTAGAAAAGTGACCTATGTCTCCTGATCTTGGAAGTAGTGGCCTTATGAAGAAGAGGCCCTGTAGTGCCTGGCAGTGCAGTGTCCTCTGTTCATGAGACCCAGGTGATTCAGGGGTGTCTCTTATGTGTGTTTTGTGCACCCTACTATTGTGATTGAAATGCTTTTACTTTCAGTCCAGTTGGCTGCAATGGTCCCTTTTGTCTTTTGCAGGCAAGGGTTGGTCCCTGTGCCTTAAGGGATGAGTCTGGGGCTGTCTTGGGCTTGTAGTTGGGTCAGACAAGATGTATGTCCTTAGTCTGTCTGTTGGGGTTGCAGTGACCCCAAGCTATAGGGTTCTCTTTTTCCCCTGACCCCATGGGGTTTTTGTTGGTGGGTAGGGCTGGCAGTGAGATCAGATGTCTGCCTCCAACCCATAGCTTGGGCTGCAGTCAAAATGATGTGTGTGGTTATCTTCCCCTCTACTTAGGGCAAGTGCTGGTCATGGTTGGGGCTGCCTGCAGAATGCCAGGTGCCATCTCAGAGGGACTCCCCCCAAGTGGGGTAGGTTGGTTGGGGCAGATCTGCAGGAGAACATGGGGACAGGGTATGTTTTTAGCAAGCTAGGTGGTGAGTGTTCGCACACTGGTTCTGGCATGTGTCTGGGTATCTAGGCTAAAGGTTGGGTGGTGAGGAGAAATGGCGCCTGCTAGCCTTTTTGTCCTTGGAGAAGTTTCATAAAGACCCCTCCACATCTAGTGCATGTCCTGAGATTAGTAAATAAATATCCTCCCAGTATACCCCAGGTGCTTTTCAAACTGCTGCTTCTATGCTGCATCCACAGGGTTGTTATGCTGGATCTTTAAGGGCAGGGACTCAGTTTCCTATTGCTCTGTTGCTCTCCCATTGCTAAGCTGATTTTTAAAGTACTCAGAGTTAAGCCCCATTGATTATAAAAACTAGCATAGTTAAGTCCTTCTGGTTCTTTTTTTTTTTTTTTAAGATTTTATTTATTTGACTGAGAGAGAGATAGCGAGAACAGGAACACAAGCAGAGGGAGTGGGAGAGGGAGAAGCAGGCTTCTCGTGGAGCAGGGAGACTGATGCTGGGCTCGATCCCAGGACTGAGGGATCATGACCTGAGCCGAAGGCAGACGCTTAACGACTGAGCCACCCAGGTGCCCCTAGTCCCTCTGGTTCTTAATGCCAAATGTTATGGGGACTCATTTTCCCAGCACAGGTTCCCCATGTCTGGGGTGCCTGGTGTGTGGTGTGCTCCTTGCCCTTCACCATGCTCTTGGTGTCCCTCCTGTTTGTGTTTGGTCTCACAGGGAGTTTGGTTCCTGACCACATCTCTGCCCTTCTACCATTTTCAATGTGGCTTCCTTTCTATGCTTAACTGTAAAGTCTGTTCTGACAGTCTTTGGGTTATTTTCTGGGTTAGTTGCACTGATGTGGCTATGATCTAGGTGTATTCATATGATGTGAACTTAGGATCCTCCTACTTTGCCATTTTTCCAGGCCCCTTGCAGAGTTCCTTTTTTGTTTGTTTGTTTAATAAGTTCTACAACCACGTAAAATCCACTAATTTTCTTCAAAATGCAAAATAGAATGAAGAAAAATAATGGGTGCTTTTAATGGAGAGAATGACTACTATTATGCTCAAATAATGTATAGCTGTCAAACATTTCAGTGCCTCTAAGCTCAGGGATCAGGAAAGAAGAAATGTCCAAACTTTTGATATACTGTCTTCCTCTCCTTCAGCTCATGTGTAAATGTCCTGGAGTACATGTCTTTTGAGAACCTGGAGGCCAGCAATTCCAAATTATGCCTATTTTGCCCAGGTCAGCAACTATAGAGGTAGAAAGCCACTTCTCAAGGCATCCCTTAAGCAAAGAGGGGTTAAAGTCCATGAAGGACAGTAGCAGAAGCAAAGGAATGAGTTGGCAGAAGCATATCTTGGTGGGGTACATGGTGAGCTCATAGGAAAGGGAAGGACAAGGAACCAAAGTGATAAAACAGAAAAGAAATACTGTATGAAGCAGATTGCTGGGAAGGGGACTGTGAAGCATGGTGGGATGGGATGTAGCCAGCCTGAAGGGAGAGATGCCAGGCTGGGATAGAGAAGAGGAGAGCTGGAAGCTGACAGAGGAGGCATAGGGTCTGTACCAATGCAGGGGTCATCGAAGGGGCATGGGGGACTCTGGTACTTGGACTGGCCTGTTGATAGTAAAATAGGACTTCAGTGATAGTACAATTTTCTTAACAAGTTATTCGACAATTATTATGTTATCATCACACCTCTAAAACATGCTATGCAACAAGTGAACTCAGAAAAAGCATTCAATTAGGATCTAGGTCTGGATTTACCACTAAATGGCTACACTGCAAATGTAGCTTCATTCTGCATCCCCACCCCCCCGCCCGCCCCAAGCCACAACTTCCTCATCTATTCAGTGAAGAAATGGACATAGCCATTTCAGAGGCTTTTTCACCCCCATCATGCTGAAATCCTGGGGCTGGGCCAAGGTCACTGCCATGGAGATAGACTCAGTCCTTTAAGATATTCAATTCCAAGTTCAGCAGTTTTCTGTCAGCCCAACTAAATTATCACAAACTCCAAAATGACAAATCCACAGATAGAGAAGTTTCTGAGAGGATTCTGTATTAACTTTCTTTTCCTTTCTTTTGTTTTCCCCTTTAGGCTCAATTTATTTGCTAACCAGCACCAACTACAAACACAGTCAAACTTTTCAGGAGATGTCCAAATCCACTACTGAAAGCTGTCAGTACATTTTTGCAAACAGAGCCCAAATCTGTCTTATACATGTACTGATAGGCCAAGAGGATCAAGAAAGCCAGCATGTGCTCACGGAGAGTCTTGGGGAGACCATGGTCTGATGCAGCATCCTCCAGGGAACCCAGGTCTGGAACAAAACAAAACAGAGCCCACACTGCAAAAGTCATCGCAGTGTCTCTAGTAGGCAAACTCAATGATGTGGAGACAATCAGCTACATGTAGAAAGCATCCTAGTGAAAATCCACCATGATCCCCACTCCAAGTAACTGTTCTCTTTACATTGTCCCTGTAGGACATCTGTGATGCAGAGTGGGGTACACTGGGGTGGAGTCTGGAGTCCTGGTGCCACTTGACACCATCTAAGTCAGATAGAAAATACATAGAAAATGACTCACCCTTCCTGAGCCCCAGTTCTGTAATCTCTAAACTGGGGTTAGGACACCTCCTACATAGCACTTGTGTGAGGAGTAAATGGGTTACCTTTGTAAACAGTAAATGGTAAAATTAGTGGAAAAGCTACTCAAATGTAAATCATCAGTTATAACTTTATATAACTATATGACTTAACTATTCCTTAAAGTATATATTACATCTTTTCACTGAGATAATGTAGTGGGAATAACATATTAGCTAATACAGCACTGTCAATGGTTTGTTTGTAAGATGAATCTATCATTACAGATCTCTAAGTGTCCAAGGACTTGAATCTAATGTACTTGAACTACTGGAAACAAAATGTTTGCCAGGCTGGGGGTACTAAAAATGTTGGCATAAGTAGTCAGGAACTGCAAAGGGCAGTGAAGCCAGTAGGCGTGGGTATTGGGGAGAGAAGAGCAGGGAGATGCCACGCGGAACATCTGTATTTACTTCCAAGGTGTGTGTGTGGGGGGATGGCTGTTAAAGTACATTTTCCACCTCTCATCTTGACCAGCACTAATGAACTTCGTGATCTAGCTCTGGGATTTTCAAGCCGCGTTGTAGCCTTTTCTTACTGCTTACAGTAAACTGCGAGAGTGACAGATTGAAGGAAGAACTGTTATACAAAAAGGAGCCAGGACTTGATGATTTTGAAAATCCTCAGTGTCTCAGGACAGCAAAAGATGCTAAAATTAAGAAATGGCTTCCAGGTAGTCAGAAAAATGTGGTCTAGAGATAAAGCTGAATGTGACAGCATTACCCTTGGTGAGGACTTCAAAACTATCAAAAGATCAGACCATTAGTGGGTCCCACCCAGAGGCTGCTGAAGAGAGTAAGGGCGCTACACACAGGTTGTCCCAGTGGAACAACAGGGCCTCTGGGAGGTGTGGGGGCTTTGTCTCCACCTTCTCAATGGGCCCAAAGCTAGAGAAAGGCTTTTCTCCAAGAGATTTCAGGATGGTATTTTTTTCTAGTACAACGAACCCCAGTAAGATTCACAGAAATCTCTCAGAGTTTTTGAGAAAATTATAGCAGTAGAAATACTGTTATTTCAGACTGAAAGGAGTAGAGACAGTAAAAAAATGAAGAGGTCAGTAGACCCCAGAATGTCTACTGGCAAGAAGCAGGCCAAGCAAGCTAGCTAGGTGCAAACATGTACTGGTTTTCATGAAAATGGATGACCCAAAGAGCAGACCAAGGTAAGCAACTTCTGAAGTGCTTCCTAAGATCCCTGTATCCCGGTATTGGTGTCCTGGTGTGACCCCCCCGTCTCTTGAGAGAGAACACAAGCAGAGGGTGCAGCAGGCAGAGGGAGAAGAAGGCTCCTGCTGAGGAGGGAGCCTGATGCAGGACTCGATCCCAGGACCCTGGGATCATGACCTAAGCTGAAAGCAGATGCTTAACTCACTGAGCCACCCAGGTTTTCCCCTTCTTCTCTTGAGTGTGGGCCGGATCTGGTGACTTATTTCTAACAGAATATGGACAGTGTTATTGCACGATTAGATTATGTGATTTCTCTCTCGTTCCCTCCCACACTGTCTCTTGCCTTCTTGCTTGCTTGCTCAGACTGTCGTGAGCTGCCCATGCCCAGAAATGCCTCTGGCTAGTATGCCCTGAGGAATGAAGACCCTCACTCATTCCAACAACTTGCCAGGAACCAGACCTGCCAACAACCACTTGAGTGAGATTAGGGGCAGATTCACCCTTCATGAAGACTTGACTGAAGCCTTAGAAAAAACTCAGAGCCAGAAAACCTAGTTAAACCATGCCTGGATTCTTGACGCACAATCACTGTGACATAGTAAATGTTTAGGGCACCAAATTTATTAATTTTTTTAAGATTTTATTTATTTACTTGAAAGAGAGAAAGAGAGAGAGGGAGAATGAGTGGGGAGAGGGGCAGAGGGAGAAGCAGACTCCCTGCTGAGCAAGGAGCCCGATGCAGGACTCGATCTCAGGACCCTGGGGATCATGACCTGAGCTGAAGGCAGTTGCTTAACTGACTGAGCCACCCAGGTATAGGGCACCAAGGTTAGGGATAGTTTGTTAAGCAACAACAAATAAAAATGATCACTGTTGGGCGCTTGGGTGGCTCAGTCGTTAAGCGTCTGCCTTCAGCTCAGGTCATGATCCCAGGCTCCTGGGATCGAGTCCCACATGGGGCTCCCTGCTCAGCGGGAAGCCTGCTTCTCCCTCTCCCACTCCCCCTGCTTGTGTTCCTGTTCTCGCTGTCTCTCTCTGTCATATAAATAAATAAAATCTTTAAAAAAAAATGATCACTGTTATGGATTGAATTATGCCCCCTCCCAATTCATATGCTAAAATTCTAACCCCCAGTACCTCAGACTGTGACCTTATTTGGATACGGTCATTGCAGATGTAGTTAGTTGAGGTTATATTGCAGTAGAGTGGGTCTCATCCAATCCGACCAGTGTCCTTACAGAAAAGGGAAATTTGGACACAGACATGTCTATGGTGGAAAAGGCCACGTGAAGATTGGAGTTAGGCTGCCACAAGCGAAAGAACTACCAGAAGCTGGGTGAGAGGACTGGAGCATGGTTCCCTAGCACCTTCACAAGGAGCACAGTCTTGCTGACACCTTGATCCTGGACTTCTAGCCTCCAGAGCTGTGAGCGAATAAACCACTGCTATATGAGCCGCTCTGCTTGTGGCCCTTTGTTAGGGTCCTAGCAAACTAATATAGTCAGTAAATGGGTGGAGTGGTGTTAAGGAGTGTCAAGCAGAAGAACAACCAAAGAGTGATCTGTTTTCATCCCAGCAGTCTCTGAAACACTGACATCCCCTCATTAAATCCTGGTAAACCAACCAACCAACCAACCAACCAAACAACCTATGCGTGCCTAATCAAATGCCAGCAAGCACAGGCTCCTCTCCTCACAGCAGTCACAGGGCTCTGCAATGGGTCGCGGGCTGCCTCGCCCCCCTGGATCACAGCCTCCTTCCTGCAGAAAGGTAAACGGGGTAGAGTAATCAGAGGAAAACAAACAGGGCACCCGGAGGCACAGTAACAAAGAAAGGTCGATGTAAGGAGAATCCGCATGTATTTTGCCTCCTCTATAGATTTGTCCCTGAAATAAATAAATAAGTAGAGAGGATTTGACTCTTTTGTGTAAGTTTACAGCATGAATTGACCCATTTAAAGAACCACAGGGTGAATCATTTCAACAAGAAAAAAATCAGCCTCTAATGTGCCTCTTACATAAGTCTGGGCTCTAGGGAGAACACACGCCAGCCAGGTTCTGAATGAGAATGAGTTGTCTCCTAGGGGTCAAGATCCAGCAGTTCTCAAATTTTATACATATTCAATTAATAAACAAAAAGAAATTGATTATGGAAAATTCAGGGCTGAAAAATAGACATTGTGATTAAAATTCATGCTGACTGCTCTCATCCAGGGCTGGCAAGCCCTGATGGGGAAAAAAAAATCCTTTTTTGTTGACTTTGTTAATACTTGAGACGAAAGACAGAAGAAATGAATTACATTCCAATGGTCCTCAGAGGGAAGTGCTGATTCCTGAGGCAGCATAATGATCTGCATCTAGCCTCTGACCTTTCCTCCCTGATGCCTGACAGAGGGAAGGAAGAAGGGAGTCAGGGCTCTCCAGGACTCCGTGTGAGCTCTAAGTGCCAGGAATTGCTCTGTGCCTAACCGATGGCTACAGAAATGTAGGTTATGTGCAGCACAGAAAGCTGCATTGAAATATGGTTTAATACCGTTTCTGCCAGATCCTCTGAACAGACTCAGACACATCTTGCCACCAGGGGCTGGTGTGAGTAGTGTATAATTTTTAAAAGCGTTTCATACACACACCAACCAAACATGGAAAGAAGATGGAAATGCAATCATGGTAAGGAGTGACATTTCTCAAGGTGCACCATTTGTGATATTTTGCTTAACTCCCATTTCTGAACGGCAAAGCAGCTTCTGTTAATAAACAGCGAACTCCAATTAGACATCTGTGAATGCTGATCTAAAAGGAACCCTTGGCTGGCACGTGTGTGTCACTAGTTTTCCCACAGTCTATGCGCCTGTGATCCAGCCAGGGTGTGGGGAAGCAGGTTTCCAGTGAGGTCATGAGGCGGCGGGCACTGAACTCCTGTGAGCATGCAGATCCCCCACTTTGTCCTTGATGTCATTTCTTTCCTTTCTTGGCCTTTCACACAGGTCCCTCACAGTCTGACTCCCTGACCGAGAACTCCAGGTCTAGAGAGAAGCGGTTCTCCGAATGGAAACCATCCTCCTGATCCTATGAAAGTATTTAGTTGGCAATTTGGAAAGGAAGGAAACCACTGAGTGGCATAAAGAACGTGGGTCTTGGGGCCAGACCTGGGTTTGATTTTAAGCCCTGCTGTTTACTAATTATGTGACCTGGGAAAATGATTTCGGTTTTCTCAGCTGTCACCCCATCTATGAATGGGAATCATGAATATTTGCCCCTTTAGAGCCAGTCCCTGTTGTCATGTGATGAGGACACAGCAGAAAATCAAAGTGGCAAATCTCCACACCTTATAGTTTAGTACGGAGAGACTCCTGATGGACGAAAATAATGAAATTATATGGTGTATTGGAAGGTGATGAGGACTATGAAGAAAAACAAAGCAGGGCAAGGGATGTGGATGACATGGGAACAAGAGTTGCAATTTTGAATCCAGGAAGATTGCCATTTGCATGTGCTAGGAACTTGCCAGGTGACAGGTGGTTGTTGGGAGGAAGAGGGGTCAGCAAATCCAAAGACTCTGAGCCCAGAGCACTGCCGAGGACTCCAGGAGCAGCAAAGGGGTCAGTGTGGCGGAAGGTGAGGGAAGGAGGATGAGAAGTTGGAGGAAGGCCAAGGGGTACCTAGAGGTAGGAGGGTTTGAGTGTGTGCCAGGCCTTATAGGCCAAGGTACAGGCTTGGGGTTTTATGATGAACAAGATGGCAAGCCATTAGGGTGTTTTGAACCAAGAAGTGGCCTGAGCACTAAGGATTCAGTGAATTAAAAAAAGATGAAGATGAAGAAGATGAAGAAGAGGAGAAGGAGGGAAGGGGAGAAGGGGAGGGGGAGGAGGAAGAGGAAGAGAAGGAAAGGGGAGGGGAAAAAGAAATGTTATGAAGTACTTAGCACACCTAAGTACTTAAAACCCTCTTCACATTCCCCAGAGAATCACACTAATCTTTCTTTCTCTCCCCCCTGGCCCGAAGATTGTGTGATTTATGCCTACAGTTTTGGTTGGCAATTTTTCTGTGGTCTGAATTAATGGCATGAAACTTAAGTAATAGGAAGGAAGTCTGGAAGCAAAACACATTGTTTTGTTAGAGATTCTGATGATTTCTGTGGGTGATTTCTGTCCTGCAGGGGCAAGGAAGTCAGATATGTTTCACCATCCAGTCATCGGCAGCTGTCCAGAGATAAGGGTGCTCTTGGCCAGTGTCTGTAGATTCACTCCACATATCTGTCTGGAGAGTGCAAGGCTGTGTTCTCCCAAAACAAAAACGACAAAGACAAGGATGGGGCTGATAGAGTACCTTGTCCATTTGGTGAGAAATTCATTCTGCAATCTCATGATCTCATAGTCATTACATTAATCTGTGGCTGTTTTTCTCTCTACTAACTCCTGCTAAGTAGACAAAGGTCAAAAGGGAGACAGGGATGCAAGAGAAGCAAGCTCACGAATACCCTGTCCTTACAAGATCTGAGGCAGTTGGCCAACTGTGCTGGGTCATTAAAATGTCTCCTGAGGAAGAAAGGCTCACAACTGCCCAGCATGCATCTCAAGCCTCGAGTTCTCTTTTGAGCACTGGGTGAAACAGTGCTGAGAGACCTCAAATGCCACACTGTCCAAGACTTTTCCCGTTCCCGAACTAGTGTCTCTTCACGCAGTCCTTAGCTGAGGGAACAGCTCCACTGTCTAGTCCCAAGGCAGAATTCTGGGAATTGAAGACTCATCACACGTACCTGGTGATCAAGTGATGTTTGTTCTACTCGTCAAGTACCTTCCTGAGCCTCTGCATTTCTAGCATTGTTGTGATCGTTCAGAACATAAGTTGTTCTACCTCCTCTCCCTACTTCTTACCACATCTTCTAATCCATCCACTGATTTATTAAAACCTGATTAGGTCCCTTCCTTACTTAAAATTCTCCCATGTCTCCTCATTGCCCAAATCCTTTAGATTTACACATTAGACTGCAATTTGGCTACTGAACCACTCCAGTATTCTTTCTCAATACCTGCCTTCTTGCTTCCTCCTTTCCCCAGCCAAAATGTATCTTATACTCCAGCCATTTTGAGCTTGTTGTTCTCTTAAAATGCACCAAACTGCTTTAAGCAAATCCTTTGTTTAATCTGGTTTCTCTGCCTGAAGTGCTGACCTCAGGGTGACAGTGTGCCTCCCAGGGCTGCGTCACAGGGAGCAGAGTTGACCAAGGGTCTCCACTGCTGAGCTCTGACTGCTTCCCCTCAGCTCAGCCCAGACCTTGATTGAGGGCAGCCAAGATGTTAAGGCAGATCCTTTTCTGGAAGGCGGGCAGTCCTTCTGGGTCATTTCTCTTTCTCCCTTGTGTTTCTCTATAACCATTGGTTTCTACCCCTGCCCTCCAGGCTGGTATGCCATTCATTTGGGCATTCCTTCATTTAGTCAGTGAATGTCATTCATTCACACTTTCAATATGTGTTTATTGAACATCTACTATTTTCTTCCTCAAAGGAATAATGATGAATGAGCAAATTCTAACAGATAATGATCGTAAAAAAGATATAGAATTGTCCTCTTGATATTTTAATTAAAAGTATAATTACAAATCAAGTATTTGAAATTTTGTAATTGTATGCTGGCCTGTGTTAGTAGTTGGGCTGTCATTAGTTATGTGGGAGAAGATGCATTGGGATTGGGTATAGCCTGAATGTTCGAGAAAGGTGGGCAATTTGCTGTGGGGAGCACACCACCTTATCTCTGAATGAGAACGATATAAATGTGCAGATGAGATCTGAGAGAAAGTCATCACTCCCATTTTATTTTTTTTATTTTTTTTCAAAGATTATTTATTTGAGAGAGAATGAGAGAGAGCACATGAGAGGGGTTAGGGTCAGAGGGAGAAGCAGACTCCCTGCCAAGCAGGGAGCCCGATGTGGGACTCGATCCAGGGACTCAAGGATCATGACCTGAGCTGAAGGCAGTCACTTAACCAACTGAGCCACCCAGGCGCCCACATCACTCCCATTTTAAACTGTGTTGTCAAGGGCAAGGTACTCTTCATGGGACAATGGGGTCCTAACTTCCCCGTACCAGTCAGTCTTTCAATTAGGGAGTTACTATATTTTAAGAAATATTAGTTAATCCCCAGTGTATCTGCATGTGCAATTCCTCATTTAAGGAATGAAAGCTAGGGGCCTCTAGGTGGCTCAGTCGTTAAGCATCTGCCTTCGGCTCAGGTCATGATCCTGGGGTCCTGGGATCGAGTCCCACATGGGGCTCCCTGCTCAGCGGGAAGCCTGCTTCTCCCTCTCCCACTCCCCCTGCTTGTGTTCCGTCTCTCGCTGTGTCTCTCTCTGTCAAATAAATAAATAAAATCTTAAAAAAAAAAAGAAATGAAAGCTAATCAAGTTTAAAAACTTGGATTCAAATCCCCGTTTTTCCTTTTGCTACCTGTGTTACTTTGACCAAGGAACATAACCTACCAGAGCACTAATCTCCTATAAGAGAATAATAGCAAAATTTCCCAAACAGTGTTTTTGAGGATTGAATGAGATAATAAATGTGTGCACCCTAAGAACAGCATCTGACACACAATTGCTGCTCAGTAAACGCTGGCTGAATTGATAGCCAGGGCTGTGGTGGCATCCAATGCATTTTAAATGTCTGACATGAATTTACAACTTGGTATTTCTCCAAAATTGAAATCTACTTGGAAAGGTTTCTCATAATAACCCTCTCCTACTCTTGTGAACCCACTCACTCTTTTGGGCTGGATTCCCAGCTCCAGTTCTGAGGAGAGCTCTTCTTTTCCAGGTCTGAGAAATTTCTCCAGCGTGGCTCCATTCTTTAGGTCACCTGACCACCAATCAAGCTTCTGCTGCTCCAGGCCTCACAGTCCAGCCCTCCATAAACACATGCATTTGTGAAGCTGTGCTTTCAGTGACTAAATCTCTGCCCTTCCCCCACTTGGCCCCTCCTCCATCCCTGTTCCTACTCTCAAATTCTCATGTCCACTCCCTAGTCCACTTACTAAAACCTGTCTCCTGGAAAGGATCAGATAAACTATTTACATTAGAGATCTTTCAATAAATTAAACTGATATTTATATTAGATAAGTGTCTTCATGCTGAATGTATCACCAACCAGCACAGGCAGCCACACACTCTGCTGATGTCCAGCGAGGACCCCAGGTGATCAGTCCTTGACTTGGACTATAGAGAGGTGTGGTGGTTGTAAAGTATGTCCACAAATTCTTTCACATTCCTCTTTTCAAGGGGAGAAGCTTAGTCTCCACCCCAACCCCCCTTGAGTATGGCTGGACTTGATGGGCTTCTATAAAAATAGTACAGTTAATGGCATGTATCTTTAGAGACTTGGTTGCACAAGGTACTGTGTCTCCCTCCTCGCTCTTCTTTTTGGATTCCTCCCTCTGGAAGAAGTTAGCTGCCACCTCATGAGGAGAGAGTCCTGTGGTGAGGAACAGAGAGGTCTCTTGCCAATAACCATGTGAGTGTGCCATCTTGAGAGTGTACTCTTCAGCCTTATTCAAGCCTGTGGATGACTGCAGCCCCAGGCCATGTCTTGGTATTTTTCCTGATTCACAGAATCTATGAGATAGCAACTATTCCTCATTTAAGCTTTCGCTTTGGGAAAATGTCTTACACAAAAGTTGATAGTTAATACAGAAGAAACCTGAACATTCTGATGTTTTAGAGTTATAAGTCATAGGTGGTACATTGTGCTTCAAGGTAGCTGCTGAGTTTCTTGTGCCATCACAGAAAAATAGGGCCTGAAAATGCTAAAAATTTCCAAAGCCATGGTTGACTTTCAACCTAAGATAAGAATGTCTATCAGGTGGTTTTACGGATCAAAATAATGGCACCTTACATTCATATAGCATTTCATGCCTGATGTCATTTGATCCTCACAATAATCCCATTGGGAAAGTAGGAAAATTATTATTCTACATTTTGTAGATGACTTAAAGTGAACTGCTTAAAGTTTCAGAGAACAGAAGTGATATGGATGGCATGAAAATTCAGGACCCCTGAATTTCAATCTAACATAATTTCTTCTATATCATACTCTCGGCATGAATCCCATTCCTATGCCAATGACTGTGTTAGTTAATACAGGAGAGAAAAGAAAGAAATACCGATTATTCATTCTGTGCCAAGAAGTACACCAGGTATTTCATATACTTTATTTCATTTAATCATCATATCCAATGGCACAGCTCTTGTTAACATCAGTTTTCAGATGAGTACGTTTGAAAGTGAGGGAAATTAACAAGAGCATCGCCAGTGGCCACTTCTGCCACTCGAGGGTATAGGTATTACAGGTGTCATATATATCAAAGTCACTACTGTTCCATCTTAGTACTTCTGTCCCTAAAATTCCTTATAGTTACAACCTGACATGATAAAAGATGGGATTATCCCTTAAGTAATTTTGTTACTTCAAGGCGTTTGTATTTGGGTAAAAGGCAAGGATAGAGCAGGCTTCATCTACAACTGCAACCAAACCCCCAACTTCTGCTTCTGCTTTGGAAAATTACAATCCCATCACTGTCTTTAAAAACAAACAGAAATTCACTAAACAAACTAATCTAGATTTTGGAAACACATCAGTGAGAACACTAGACATTTGTCTTCACAGAGCTCACTTGAAAGGGTTAAACAATCATAAATACACTAAAATCTTTGGGGGGGGAATGCCATTCTGCCTCATGCCACTTCCTCATCTAGCCCAGTAGGATTATCAATAGCATTTCCCCTCTCCCTAAAAAAGTAGCATTCACCAATCTTTTTATTGGTTCTTCATCAACCACCTCTCAAATACTTCTTAGTCACCACCCCAGATATCCCAAGCAGGCTTAAAGATCAACAGTGACAACAATAGCAGCAACTAACACATACTGAGAGCTTAGCCTTATGGTAATGATCTTATTGGATTCTCATAACCCTCTGAGACTGGCACTGGTATCTCCATTCTACAGATAAACTGAATCCCAGAAAGGTTAAGCTACTTTCCAAACGTCATGCAACTAGTGAGTTATGTGACAACTAGTAACTGCCAGAACCCATGTTCTTTATTAGGAAGTATACAGCCTCTCCTCCAGACCATCAGTCCTTCCTCACTGGTAAGACTGAACTCATGCAGCTGAAACTCCCCCTGCCTCTTTCTCTCCAGTGAATAATGTACCTATGATCCCTCTACTCTTCCTCCTGTCTCAGAGTGTGGGTCCTTCCTTCTACCAGAGGACAGGATCTTCTCTTTCAAGCCTTGAGCTCTCTGCCCCTATTTTCTCTAGGTTCTCTCTCATTCTATGCAAAGTTAAGTCATCCAGTGAATACTCCATTCCCTCATTTCCCCTTCCTCACCTCTCACTCGCCCTTTAACACGCCAGTCTATCTTCTCTCCTGACCACTCCACACACTGCCTTCACTAAGGTTATCAAAACAGTGCACTTCTAAACTTCCAGACTTATACAGACAGCAGTTGGCCTGTATCTTACCAGATTTCTCTCCTGCTATCACTGCCTATCTGCCTCCTTCCTAAAAATCACTGTTTATCACTCCCTCATTCTTAAAAATTGTCCAGTGTTCTGAGATCCTAGCCACATGATTCCCCTACCTCTATAACTATTCCTTTTTGATCATCATATAATTTCTTCCAACCACACTTAAATTTTGCCGTTTGCCAAGGTTTCATCCTCGCTCACCTCTCTTTTATTCTATATCTGCTTTTCATTCAATAGCTCTTTCACTCATTGTGTGAATGAGCACCTCTGTCAGGATTCCTAAATCTATATTTCCACTCCTAACTGATTTTGTAAACTCCCATCCAAACTCTTATGTCTAATTTTTATTGGAAAGTCGTTCTTAATGCTGCGCAGATATCTCAAACTTAACATGAATAAAAGGGAACTCATGAATTTCCTCTCTCTCTCTCTCTCAAATCAGTTTTTCCTCCTTTATTCAAATGATGTCAGCAGCCCATGCAGCTCGAGTCTGAAGTCCGGGCTATTGAACAGAGCCCGCCTGCACGCGTCTGTCCTTCACTGCATAGTGCCATTCATGTCTTAGATGACATCCTTAGCCTTTCTTCCACCCAGTGCTGCAACTGCCCTCCCAGTCCAGAAGCTCAGCACCTCTTGCTTGGACTACTTCACTAGTCTCATAACTGTTGTCTCATTTCTAGGCTTTTCCAACCTGCTGCCAGAGTGATATTTTTAAAGTCCTTCCATGTGACTCCACTACCTGTAGGATAAGTATTGTCTGTCTGTCTCTCTCCCCCTCGTTCTCTTTAATGACCTTGAGGACCACTTATTCTAGCTCCTATCTCCTGCTAATGTCTCAGACCTATTTCTCTCTCTCTACACTCCAGGATCTTTTCTAAAGGTATAAATCAGCCTTTTCTCAGGGTGGTGTCACTTCTTAGAACAATATCCTTACCTTTCATTGATTCACTAAAAACTCATGTCAAGTTCCACCTCTTCCAGGGAAGTCTTCTCAACAGCCTGAGTTGGCTGCCCCTCTGTGCTTGCATAGTACTCTCTGCCTACCCCTGACATGACATTTCCCATCTTTTGATCTGACTCTGATTGTCTTTAATACTAGAATGCAGTTCAGGTTTTCTGTGTGTTTGTCACTTCTGGGCACTGGAGATATAGTAGGGAACAAGACCCAAAAAAATCTCCACTCCTCTGCAACTTTTGTTCTATCTATGAAAGCATACGTGGATAGATGGATGGATGAATAGAGAGAGAGAGATAATGAAAGAAGAAGAAAGAAAGAAAGAAAGAAAGAAAGAAAGAAAGAAAGAAAGAAAGAAAGAAAAAGAAAGAGGAAAGAAAGAAAGAAAGAAAGAAAGAAAGAAAGAAAGAAAGAAAGAAGAAAGAAAGAAAGAAAGAAAGAAAGAAGAAAGAAGAAAGAAGAAAGAAAGAAAGAAAGAAAGAAAGAAAGAAAGAAAGAAAGAAAG